>NC_091987.1:157758006-157763006 GCF_044704955.1 Pristiophorus japonicus
GGGGCGGCCGTGAGTGCGGGCGGCATGAAGCTGCTTGAGCGCCAATGGTCGACTGCATATCTGCTGCCTCATTGCGGGTGCATCTTGTAACCTGTGCCGACCAGCCACGGTTGCTTGATGGCAGGGGGGCGGAGCGGCCTGCAAGCCGAGCGCCTTTCTTCGGAAGCGGGCTTGATCGGCCAGCCGGAGGGTGGAAAACTTCGGTCGGCCAGTTCTGGCTGTCTGATGCGGCCGGGGCTGCAATGCGGATTGCTCCGCCGTCCATTGTCGGACTGCTTTCGGCCATACCTCGATGGAAAGCGGCGGCGACGTCGCAGGCGGCGGTGGCAGCCCGCTCCTGATCCGACGAGGGACGGCGTCGCTAGGCCGCTTGGGCCGCCGGGCAACCGGCATCCGCTGCAGTCTTTCGGCAGTAACATGGCGACGCAACGTGGCAACGGGCCCGGGTAAAGATGATCGGCTGCCGCCGGACGGGCCGCACAGGAGGCAAGCGACGGCTTGCGGCTGGCTCGTTGCCCGGCGGAGCTGCAGCCGTTGGCTGGAGACCGCTTTCGGACGGCTGTTTCCGCTGGTCGGCCAGCTGCACTCGTCGGGTGCACGGCGCGGGGAAGAGGAAGGCACGCGGCATCGAACGCAACCACATGCTTGCGGGCCGACCCGAAGCGGAGCGGGTTGGAAGTCCGCGAACCTCATGGAGTCAAACCTGTTGAAATCGCGGGCAACTATGCTGGGCTCTGCCGGGCAGAAAGCGGTCTTCGCGCCTCCGTGGTCGCGCGTGGTGCGGGGCCCGGGGTCGGAGGAGGATTTATCGTGGGAAGTATGAGGATTGTGCCGTGAAGCTGTGGCCGGTCTCGGCGGGGCGGAGTGATTTCTTGTGCTGTGCTAAGCCTGCCAATGGGGGTGTCCTCAGTGTCGCTATCCCGGGAAGGAGGGTGCATTTTCGGCTTTGCTTTTAAATTCATGTCGACAGGGCGGAGGTTTAAGGTGCGAGTTGCTGTCGTCGTGATCGTCGCCGTTGTTGTTGGGCGGGCGTGAGAGGCGGCATGAAGCTGGACGAGTGCGGATGGGCCACTGCATGGCTGCTGCGTTATTGGTGGTGCGGCTTGTCACCTTTGCCGGGCAGTCGGTGCAGCTGGATGGCCCGGGGGCGTGGGCGGCAGTCCGGCCGACCGGCTGGCAGTGAAGCCGAGCGCTTTTCTTCGGAAGCGATCTTGATCGGCCAGCCGGCAGTTGGAAAACTTCGGTCGGCCAGTTCTGGCTGTCTGATGCGGCCGGGGCCGAAATGTGGATTTCTCCGCCGGCCCGTGTCGGACTGCTGTCGGTCATACCTCGTTGGAAAGCGGCGGCGACGCCGCACGCGGCAGTGTCAGTCCGCTCCCAATTCGACGAGGGACGGCGTCGCCAGACCGCCTGGCCCGCCGGGCAACCGGCATCCGCTGCAGTCTTTCGGCAGTAACATGACGACGCAACAGGGCAACTGGCCCGGGTAAAGAGCGTCCGCTGCGGCCGAAGGGGCCGCACCGTAGGCCAGCGACGGCGTGCGGCTGGCTCTTTGGCCGGCGGAGGTGCAGCCGTTGGCTGGAGACCGCTTTCGGACGGCTATGTCCGCCGGTCGGCCCGCTGTGCTCGTCGGGTGCGCGGCGCGGGGAAGAGGAAGGCAAGCGGCATCGAACGCTACCACATTCGTGCGGGCCGACCCGAAGCGGTGCGCGCTGGAAGTCCGCGAAATGCAACCGGAGAAGAAAGTATGAATGTGGCAACTCATGAACTGAAAATTCTCGGTGGCAAATGGTTAACCAAATGTGTTGAAGGTGGCAAATCATTAACTGAACACTCTGGCAAATGGATAACCGGCGTATTAAAATGGTATGTTTAATAAAAGCTGGAAATGATGAAGCCAACACAGCCAAACGAAGGCGGGGACGGTAGTGTGGCATAAGGGCATGTCTTTACGCCGTCGGTCGAATGTCTCTGCCAGTTGGAATCTTTTCTGGAAGAAGGGAAAAAAATTGGAAATGCCTAGCCGTCCGTCGTGGGGTGCGTTCCATCGGGCTCGGCCAGCCGCGTCGATGGTTGCCGGAACGGTGCGGCTGCCTTTCGGGAGAGCGGAGATACGGCCTGTCAAGTTTCGTCCCGGAAGTCTGGATGGAGTTAAATCCGAAGCCGTTTGCGGGAAATTAGTTCCAGGGCTCGGTCACCGAAGTCAAATTCGTCCCGCCAACTTGACACTTGTCATTTTTGTCCTTCGGGGTTGGCGGGGTATCTGCACAGATCGAGAATTGGTGGGTTTTCCTAAAATACGTCTCGAGCCTCCAGGTCTGCAGAGACCGACCAGGGCTGCCGCCCAAACGACTATTCACCCTTTTTGGGCGGGAATTTATTCCCTTTTTGCCCATTTTTCGGGTTTTTGGTCGGGCTTCAAAAGCGGCAGCCCGAGGCCTGGCAGAGGCCGGGGCATCGCCCCTGGCGCCTCGCGCGACCCGATTAAGCCCCAAAAGGAGGTCGGGAAATCGGCAGAACTAATCTTATCGTTTTGTCACTTACCCGGTGAGGCGGGGAGGCGAGCCGTGAGGGGCTCTCGCTTCTGGTCGGAAGCGCCCGGACGGCAGGGCGCGACCCGCTCCGGGGCCAGCGGCTGGTGGATAGTTTGACTGGGGCGGTACACCTGTCACACTGTAACGCAGGTGTCCTAAGGCGAGCTCAGGGAGGACAGAAACCTCCCGTGGAACAGAATGGCAAAAGCTCGTTTGATCTTGATTTTCAATATGAATACAGACCGTGAAAGCGGGGCCTCACGATCCTTCTGACCTTTTGGGTTTAAACAGGTGTCCGAAAAGTTACCACAGGGATAACTGGCTTGTGGCGGCCAAGCGTTCATAGCGACGTCATTTTTTGATCCTTCGATGTCGGCTCTTCCTATCATTGTGAAGCAGAATTCACCAAGCGTTGGATTGTTCACCCACGAACAGGGAACGTGAGCTGGCTTTAGACCGTCGTGAGACAGGTTAGTTTTACCCGACTGATGATGTGTTGTTGCAACAGTAATCCTGCTCAGTACGAGTGGAACTGCAGGTTCAGACACTTGGTGTATGTGCTTGGCGGAGGAGCCAATGGTGCGAAGCTACCATCTGTGGGCTTATGACTGAACGCCTCTAAGTGAGAATCCCACCTAAACGTAATGATACCCTAGCGCCGCGGATCACCAGTTGGCCTGGGATAGCTGACTCCGGTCGGTGTGTAGTGCCGCACGTTTCGGGGCTGGAGTGCGGACGGATGGGCGCCGCCCCTCTCCTGTTTACGCACAGCATGTTCGTGGGGAATCTGGTGCTAAATTATGCGTAGACGACCTGATTCTGGCTCAGCGTTTCGTACGTAGCAGAGCAGCTATCTCGTTGCAATCTATTGAAAGTCAGCCCTCGAGCCAAACCTTTGTCAGTAGCAAGTGCAAACCGCCCACCTACCCTCTCCTGGGATGCTCCTCGCGTGAGGACGCACTTCGCTAGGGCTTTGGCAAGCGGGAGGAGTGAGGAAGGCAGGTGGACCGTGGAGCTCCTCGCCCGAGGTCTCTGCCACCTCCTCCTCCGGATCACTCCGCGTCCTTCTTCGGATGGCATGCTCCGTGTGAAATACTCGACTGCTTCCTGGCCAGTTGCAGTATGAGGCCGTTCGCCCGGTCATGCTTTATTCGACTAAAGACGGAGTGCTACCTGGTTCCTCACCTTGGCCAGGCGTTCGACTCTTGGTACTCATCCCGTTACCGCGCCTCTCTTTATTTCTCCTCCCATCCCTCACCCCAAAAGTACATTGGTGAATGATTTATCCCCCCACACTTTACTTTCTGGAATCGGTTAATGAGATGGCTCCTCACAGGTGGGGGTCTTGCCTTATGCCGTGGCCGGGGACAGGGGCGCGCGGTTCCCGCAGCATTTGCCAGTCAGTTTATGAATCGCTGCACATGGTGAATGCAAGTTGCTGGTTAATGAGTTGCTGCGACAGACATTGGTGAATGAGTTGCCTGAATACAAGTTGCTGGCTCATGAGTTGCTACCGCAGACATTGGTTAATGAGTTGCCTGAATATAAGTTGCTGGTTAATGAGTTGCTGCGACAGACATTGGTGAATGAGTTGTCTGAATACAAGGTGCTGGTTAATGAGTTGCTACTGCAGGCATTGGTTAATGAGTTGCCACTTCAACTTGGGGCTGCGCTTGGTTGAAATGTATGTTGTCGGGCTTAATAGTCGCCAAGGGGGTGCATGACAGGACGTAGCCCGGTTTGAGGGTGTGTTTTCGGTGTTGTATTTCAACTTATGTCGATCGGGGTGAGGGAAGGGAGGTAGCTGAGCTTGTGCGGCCGGCGGTCAGAGGGCGGCAGGAAGAGGTGATTTGTGGTGGTGTAGGGAGACTGCCGATGGGGTTTAATCAGTGCCAGTAGCCGAGATGGAGGGCGTACTTGCGGTGTGGCTTTTAAACTGATGTCGACAGGGCGGCGAAGGGCAATTTGCTGCTTGTTGTTGTCGTCGTGGTGGTGCTGGTCGCCGTTGTTGTGGGGCGGGCGTGAGGGCGGGCGGCATGAAGCTGCCTGAGCGCCAATGGTCGACTACATATCTGCTGCCTCATTGTGGGTGCATCTTGTAACCTGTGCCGACCAGCCACGGTTGCTGGATGGCAGGGGGGCGGAGCGGCCTGCAAGCCGATCTCCTTTCTTCGGAAGCGGGCTTGATCGGCCAGCCGGCGGGTGGAAAACTTCGGTCGGCCAGTTCTGGCTGTCTGATGCGGCCGGGGCTGCAATGCGGATTTCTCCGCCGTCCCTTGTCGGACTACTTTCGGCCATACCTCGTTGAAAAGCGGCGGCGAGGTCGCAGGCGGCGGTCGCAGCCCGCCCCTGATCCGACGAGGGACGGCGTCGCTAGGCCGCTAGGGCCGCCGGGCAACCGGCATCCGCTGCAGTCTTTCGGCAGTAACATGACGACGCAACGGGGCAACTGGCCCGGGAAAAGAG
>NC_091987.1:157770506-157790506 GCF_044704955.1 Pristiophorus japonicus
TGCTGGTCGCCGTTGTTGTGGGGCGGGCGTGAGTGCGGGCGGCATGAAGCTGCTTGAGCGCCAATAGTCGACTACATATCTGCTGCGTCATTGGGGGTGCATCTTATAACCTGTGCCGACCAGCCACGGTTGCTGGATGGCAGGGGGGCGGAGCGGCCTGCATGCCGAGCGCCTTTCTTCGGAAGCGTGCTTGATCAGCCTGCCGGCGGGTGGAAAACTTCGGTCGGCCAGTTCTGGCTGTCTGATGCGGCCGGGGCTGCAATGCGGATTTCTCCGCCGTCCCTTGTCGGACTGCTTTCGGCCATACCTCGTTGGAAAGCGGCGGCGACGTCCGCTGCAGTCTTTCGGCAGTAACATGGCGACGCAACGTGGCAACGGGCCCGGGTAAAGATGATCGGCTGCCGCCGGACGGGCCGCACAGGAGGCAAGCGAAGGCTTGCGGCTGGCTCGTTGCCCGGCCGAGGTGCAGCCGTTGGCTGGAGACCGCTTTCGGACGGCTGTTTCCGCTGGTCGGCCAGCTGCACTCGTCGGGTGCGCGGCGCGGGGAAGAGGAAGGCACGCGGCATCGAACGCTACCACATGCGTGCGGGCCGACCCGAAGCGGAGCGGGGTGGAAGTACGCGAACCTCATGGAGTCAAACCTGTTGAAATCGCGGGCAACTATGCTGGCTTCTGCCGGGCAGAAAGCGGTCTTCGCGCCTCCGTGGTCGCGGGTGGTGCGGGGCCCGGGGTCGGAGGAGGATTTATCGTGGGAAGTATGAGGATGGTGCCGTGAAGCGGTGGCCGGTCTCGGCGAGGCGGAGTGATTTCTTGTGCTGTGCTAAGCCTGCCAATGGGGTTGTCCTCAGTGTCGCTATCCCGGGAAGGAGGGTGCATTTTCGGCGTTGCTTTTAAATTCATGTCGACAGGGCGGAGGTTTAAGGTGCGAGTTGCTGTCGTCGTGCTCGTCGCCGTTGTTGTTGGGCGGGCGTGAGAGGCGGCATGAAGCTGGACGAGTGCGGATGGGCCACTGCATGGCTGCTGCGTAATTGGTGGTGAGGCTTGTCACCTGTGCCAGGCAGTCGGTGCAGCTGGATGGCCCGGGGGCGCGGGCGGCAGTCCGGCCGACCGGCTGGCAGTGAAGCCGAGCGCTTTTCTTCGGAAGCGACCTTGATCGGCCAGCTGGCGGGCGGAAAACTTCGGTCGGCCAGTTCTGGCTGTCTGATGCGGCCGGCGCCGAAATGTGGATTTCTCCGCCGGCCCGTGTCGGACTGCTGTCGGTCATACCCCGTTGGAAAGCGGCGGCGACGCCGCACGCGGCGGTGTCAGCCCGCTCCCGATTCGACGAGGGACGGCGTCGCCAGACCGCCTGGCCCGCCGGGCAACCGGCATCCGCTGCAGTCTTTCGGCAGTAACATGACGACGCAACCGGACAACTGGCCCGGGTAAAGTGCGTCCGCTGCGGGCGGAGGGGCCGCACCGGAGGCCAGCGACGGCGTGTGGCTGGCTCTTTGGCCGGCGGAGGTGCAGCCGTTGGCTGGAGACCGCTTTCAGACGGCTATGTCGGCCGGTCGGCCCGCTGTGCTCGTCGGGTGCGCGGCGCGGGGAAGAGGAAGGCAAGCGGCATCGAAGGCTACCACATTCGTGCGGGCCGACCCGAAGCGGTGCGCGCTGGAAGTCCGCGAAATGCAGCCGGAGAAGAAAGTATGAATGTGGCAACTCATGAACTGAAAATTGTCGGTGGCAAATGGTTAACCACATGTGTTGATGGTGGCAAATCATTAACTGAACACTCTGGCAAATGGATAATCGGCGTGTTAAAATGGTATGTTTAATAAAAGCTGGAAATGATGAAGCCAACACAGCCAAACGAAGGCGGGGACGGTAGTGTGGCATAAGGGCATGTCTTTAAGCCGTCGGGCGAATGTCTCTGCCAGTTGGAATCTTTTCTGGAAGAAGGGAAAAAAATTGGTAAGGCCGAGCCGTCCGCCGTGGGGTGCGTTCCATCGGGCTCGGCCAGCCGCGTCGATGGGTGCCGGAACGGTGCGGCTGCCTTTCGGGAGTGCGGAGATACGGCCTGTCAAGTTTCGTCCCGGTAGTTTGGATGGAGGTTAATCCGAAGCCGTTTGCGGGAAATTAGTTCCAGGGCTCGGTCACCGAAGTCAAATTCGTCCCGCCAACTTGACACTTGTCATGTCTGTCCTTAGGAGTTGGCGGGGTATCTGCACAGATGGAGAATTGGTGGGTTTTCCAAAAATACGTCTCGAGCCTCCAGGTCTGAAGAGACCGACCAGGGCTGCCGCCCAAACGACTATTCACCCTTTTTGGGCGGGAATTTATTCCCTATTTGCCCATTTTTCGGGTTTTTGGTCGGGCTTCAAAAGCGGCAGCCCGAGGCCTGGCAGAGGCCGGGGCATCGCCCCTGGCGGCTCGCGCGACCCGATTAAGCCCCAAAAGGATGTCGGGAAATCGGCAGAACTAATCTTATCGTTTTATCACTTACCCGGTGAGGCGGGGAGGCGAGCCCTGAGGGACTCTCGCTTCTGGTCGGAAGCGCCCGGGCGGCCGGGCGCGACCCGCTCCGGGGCCAGCGGCTGGTGGGGAGTTTGACTGGGGCGGTACACCTGTCACACTGTAACGCAGGTGTCCTAAGGCGAGCTCAGGGAGGACAGAAATCTACCGTGGAACAGAAGGGCAAAAGCTCGTTTGATCTTGATTTTCAGTATGAATACAGACCGTGATCGCGGGGCCTCACGATCCTTCTGACCTTTTGGGTTTTAAGCAGGTGTCAGAAAAGTTACCACAGGGATAACTGGCTTGTGGCGGCCAAGCGTTCATAGCGACGTCGTTTTTTGATCCTTCGATGTCGGCTCTTCTTATCATTGTGAAGCAGAATTCACCAAGCGTTGGATTGTTCACCCACGAACAGGGAACGTGAGCTGGGTTTAGACCGTCGTGAGACAGGTTAGTTTTACCCGACTGATGATGTGTTGTTGCAACAGTAATCCTGCTCAGTACGAGTGGAACTGCAGGTTCAGACATTTGGTGTATGTGCTTGGCTGAGGAGCCAATGGTGCGAAGCTACCATCTGTGGGCTTATGACTGAACGCCTCTAAGTCAGAATCCCACCTAAACGTAACGATACCCTAGCGCCGCGGATCACCGGTTGGCCTGGGATAGCCGACTCCGGTCGGTGTGTCGTGCCGCTCGTTTCGGGGCTGGAGTGCGGACGGATGGGCGCCGCCCCTCTCCTGTTTACGCACAGCATGTTCGTGGGGAACCTGGTGCTAAATTATGCGTAGACGACCTGATTCTGGCTCAGCGTTTCGTACGTAGCAGAGCAGCTATCTTGTTGCAATCTATTGAAAGTCAGCCCTCGAGCCAAACCTTTGTCAGTAACAAGTGCAAACCGCCCACCTACCCTCTCCTGGGATGCTCCTCGCGTGAGGACGCACTTCGCTAGGGCTTTGGCAAGCGGGGGGAGTGAGGAAGGCAGGTGGACCGTGGAGCTCCTCGCCCGAGGTCTCTGCCACCTCCTACTCCGGATCACTCCGCGTCCTTCTTCGGATGGCATGCTCCGTGTGAAATACTCGACTGCTTCCTGGCCAGTTGCAGTATGAGGCCTTTCGCCCGGTCGTGCTTTATTCGACTAAAGACGGAGTGCTACCTGGGTCCTCACCTTGGCCAGGCGTTCGAGTCTTGGTACTCATCCCGTTACCGCGCCTCTCTTTATTTCTCCTCCCATCCCTCAGCCCAAAAGTACATTGGTGAATGATTTATCCCCCCCACACTTTACTTTCTGGAATCGGTTAATGACATGGCTCCTCACAGGTGGGGGTCTTGCCTTATGCCGTGGCCGGGGACAGGGGCGCGCAGTTCCCGCAGCATTTGCCAGTCAGTTTATGAATCGCTGCACATGGTGAATGCAAGTTGCTGGTTAATGAGTTGCTGCGACAGACATTGGTGAATGAGTTGCCTGAATACAAGTTGCTGGCTCATGAGTTGCTACTGCAGACTTTGGTTAATGAGTTGCCACTTCAACTTGGGGCTGCGCTTGGTTGAAATGTGTGTTGTCGGGCTTAATAGTCGCCAAGGGGGTGCATGACAGGATGTAGCCGGGTTTGAGGGTGTGTTTTCGGTGTTGTATTTCAACTTATGTCGATCGGGGTGAGGGAAGGGAGGTAGCTGAGCTTGTGCGGCCGGCGGTCAGAGGACGGCGGGGAGGGCTGATTTGTGGTGGTGTAGGGAGACTGCCGATGGGGATTAATCAGTGTCAGTAGCCGAGAAGGAGGGCATATTTGCGGTGTGGCTTTTAAACTGATGTCGACAGGGCGGCGGAGGGCAATTTGCTGCTTGTTGTTGTCGTCGTGATGGTGCTGGTCCCCGTTGTTG
Source organism: Pristiophorus japonicus (assembly GCF_044704955.1). Taxonomy (NCBI): domain Eukaryota; kingdom Metazoa; phylum Chordata; class Chondrichthyes; family Pristiophoridae; genus Pristiophorus; species Pristiophorus japonicus. The sequence goes on from NC_091987.1 coordinate 157,774,878, forward strand.
TGGGGCGGCCGTGAGTGCGGGCGGCATGAAGCTGCTTGAGCGCCAATGGTCGAATACATATCTGCTGCCTCATTGGGGGTGCATCTTGTAACCTGTGCCGACCAGCCACGGTTGCTTGATGGCAGGGGGGCGGAGCGGCCTGCAAGCCGAGCGCCTTTCTTCGGAAGCGGGCTTGATCGGCCAGCCGGTGGGTGGAAAACTTCGGTCGGCCAGTTCTGGCTGTCTGATGCGGCCGGGGCTGCAATGCGGATTGCTCCGCCGTCCCTTGTCGGACTGCTTTCGGCCATACCTCGATGGAAAGCGGCGGCGACGTCGCAGGCGGCGGTGGCTGCCCGCTCCTGATGCGACGAGGGACGGCGTCGCTAGGCCGCTTGGGCCGCCGGGCAACCGGCATCCGCTGCAGTCTTTCGGCAGTAACATGGCGACGCAACGTGGCAACGGGCCCGGGTAAAGATGATCGGCTGCCGCCGGACGGGCCGAACAGGAGGCAAGCGACGGCTTGCGGCTGGCTCGTTGCCCGGCGGAGCTGCAGCCGTTGGCTGGAGACCGCTTTCGGACGGCTGTTTCCGCTGGTCGGCCAGCTGCACTCGTCTGGTGCACGGCGCGGGGAAGAGGAAGGCACGCGGCATCGAACACAATCACATGCGTGCCGGCCGACCCGAAGCGGAGCGGGTTGGAAGTCCGCGAACCTCATGGAGTCAAACCTGTTGAAATCGCGGGCAACTATGCTGGGCTCTGCCGGGCAGAAAGCGGTCTTCGCGCCTCCGTGGTCGCGCGTGGTGCGGGGCACGGGGTCGGAGGAGGATTTATCGTGGGAAGTATGAGGATGGTGCCCTGAAGCGGTGGCCGGTCTCGGCGGGGAGGAGTGATTTCTTGTGCTGTGCTAAACCTGCCATTGGCGGTGTCCTCAGTGTCGCTATCCCGGGAAGTAGGGTGCATTTTCGGCGTTGCTTTTAAATTCATGTCGACAGGGCGGAGGTTTAAGGTGCGAGTTGCTGTCGTCGTGCTCGTCGCCGTTGTTGTTGGGCGGGCGTGAGAGGCGGCATGAAGCTGGACGAGTGCGGATGGGCCACTGCATGGCTGCTGCGTTATTGGTGGTGCGGCTTGTCACCTGTGCCGGGCAGTCGGTGCAGCTGGATGGCCCGGGGGCGCGGGCGGCAGTCCGGCCGACCGGCTGGCAGTGAAGCCGAGCGCTTTTCTTCGGAAGCGACCTTGATCGGCCAGCCGGCGGGTGGAAAACTTCGGTCGGCCAGTTCTGGCTGTCTGATGCGGCCGGGGCCGAAATGTGGATTTCTCCGCCGGCCCGTGTCAGACTGCTGTCGGTCATACCTCGTTGGAAAGCGGCGGCGACGCCGCACGCGGCAGTGTCAGTCCGCTCCCGATTCGACGAGGGACGGCGTCGCCAGACCGCCTGGCCCGCCGGGCAACCGGCATCCGCTGCAGTCTTTCGGCAGTAACATGACGACGCAACGGGGCAACTAGCCCGGGTAAAGAGCGTCCGCTGCGGCCGAAGGGGCCGCACCGGAGGCCAGCGACGGCGTGCTGCTGGGTCTTTGGCCGGCGGAGGTGCAGCTGTTGGCTGGAGACCGCTTTCGGACGGCTATGTCCGCCGGTCGGCTGGCTGTGCTCGTCGGGTGCGCGGCGCGGGGAAGAGAAAGGCAATCGGCATCGAACGCTATCACATTCGTGCGGGCCGACCCGAAGCGGTGCGCGCTGGAAGTCCGCGAAATGCAACCGGAGAAGAAAGTATGAATGTGGCAACTCATGAACTGAAAATTGTCGGTGGCAAATGGTTAACCAAATGTGTTGAAGGTGGCAAATCATTAACTGAACACTCTGGCAAATGGATAACCGGCGTGTTAAAATGGTATGTTTAATAAAAGCTGGAAATGATGAAGCCAACACAGCCAAACGAAGGCGGGGACGGTAGTGTGGCTGAGGGCATGTCTTTAAGCCGTCGGTCGAATGTCTCTGCCAGTTGGAATCTTTTCTGGAAGAAGGGAAATAAATTGGAAATGCCTAGCCGTCCGCCGTGGGGTGCGTTCCATCGGGCTCGGCCAGCCGCGTCGATGGGTGCCAGAACGGTGCGGCTGCCTTTCGGGAGAGCGGAGATACGGCCTGTCAAGTTTCGTCCCGGAAGTCTGGATGGAGTTAAATCCGAAGCCGTTTGCGGGAAATTAGTTCCAGGGCTCGGTCACCGAAGTCAAATTCGTCCCGCCAACTTGACACTTGTCATTTCTGTCCTGAGGGGTTGGCGGGGTATCTGCACAGATCGAGAATTGGTGGGTTTTCCTAAAATACGTCTCGAGCCTCCAGGTCTGCAGAGACCGACCAGGGCTGCCGCTCAAACGACTATTCACCCTTTTTGGGCGGGAATTTATTCCCTTTTTGCCCATTTTTCGGGTTTTTGGTCGGGCTTCAAAAGCGGCAGCCCGAGGCCTGGCAGAGGCCGGGGCGTCGCCCCTGGCGCCTCGCGCGACCCGATTAAGCCCCAAAAGGAGGTCGGGAAATCGGCAGAACTAATCTTGTCGTTTTGTCACTTACCCGGTGAGGCGGAGAGGCGAGCCCTGAGGGGCTCTCGCTTCTGGTCGGAAGCGCCCGGACGGCAGGGCGCGTCCCGCTCCGGGGCCAGCGGCTGGTGGATAGTTTGACTGGGGCGGTACACCTGTCACACTGTAACGCAGGTGTCCTAAGGCGAGCTCAGGGAGGACAGAAACCTCCCGTGGAACAGAAGGGCAAAAGCTCGTTTGATCTTGATTTTCAGTATGAATACAGACCGTGAAAGCGGGGCCTCACGATCCTTCTGACCTATTGGGTTTTAAGCAGGTGTCAGAAAAGTTACCACAGGGATAACTGGCTTGTGGCGGCCAAGCGTTCATAGCGACGTCGTTTTTTGATCGTTCGATGTCGGCTCTTCCTATCATTGTGAAGCAGAATTCACCAAGCGTTGGATTGTTCACCCACGAACAGGGAACGTGAGCTGGGTTTAGACCGTCGTGAGACAGGTTAGTTTTACCCGACTGATGATGTGTTATTGCAGCAGTAATCCTGCTCAGTACGAGTGGAACTGCAGGTTCAGACATTTGGTGTATATGCTTGGCTGAGGAGCCAATGGTGCGAAGCTACCATCTGTGGGCTTATGACTGAATGCCTCTAAGTCAGAATCCCACCTAAACGTAACTATACCCTAGCGCCGCGGATCACCGGTTGGCCTGGGATAGCCGACTCCGGTCGGTGTGTAGTGCCGCTCGTTTCGGGGCTGGAGGGCGGACGGATGGGCGCCGCCCATCTCCTGTTTACGCACAGCATGTTCGTGGGGAACCTGGTGCTAAATTATGCGCAGAGGACCTGATTCTGGCTCAGCGTTTCGTACGTAGCAGAGCAGCTATCTCGTTGCAATCTATTGAAAGTCAGCCCTCGAGCCAAACCTTTGTCAGTAACAAGTGCAAACCGCCCACCTACCCTCTCCTGGGATGCTCCTCGCGTGAGGACGCACTTCGCTAGGGCTTTGGCAAGCGGGGGGAGTGAGGAAGGCAGGTGGACCGTGGAGCTCCTCGCCCGAGGTCTCTGCCACCTCCTACTCCGGATCACTCCGCGTCCTTCTTCGGATGGCATGCTCCGTGTGAAATACTCGACTGCTTCCTGGCCAGTTGCAGTATGAGGCCTTTCGCCCGGTCGTGCTTTATTCGACTAAAGACGGAGTGCTACCTGGGTCCTTACCTTGGCCAGGCGTTCGAATCTTGGTACTCATCCCGTTACCGCGCCTCTCTTTATTTCTCCTCCCATCCCTCAGCCCAAAAGTACATTGGTGAATGATTTATCCCCCCCACACTTTACTTTCTGGAATCGGTTAATGACATGGCTCCTCACAGGTGGGGGTCTTGCCTTATGCCGTTGAGTGGACAGGGGCGCGCAGTTCCCGCAGCATTTGCCAGTCAGTTTATGAATCGCTGCACATGGTGAATGCAAGTTGCTGGTTAATGAGTTGCTGCGACAGACATTGGTGAATGAGTTGCCTGAATACAAGTTGCTGGTTAATGAGTTGCTGCGACAGACATTGGTGAATGAGTTGCCTGAATACAAGTTGCTGGTTAATGAGTTGCTACTGCAGACATTGGTTAATGAGTTGCCACTTCAACTTGGGGCTGCGCTTGGTTGAAATGTGTGTTGTCGGGCTTAATAGTCGCCAAGGGGCTGCATGACAGGACGTAGCCGGGTTTGAGGGTGTGTTTTCGGTGTTGTATTTCAACTTATGTCGATCAGGGTGAAGGAAGGGAGGTAGCTGAGCTTGTGCGGCCGGCGGTCAGAGGGCGGCGGGGAGGGGTGATTTGTGGTGGTGTAGGGAGAGTGCCGATGGGGATTAATCAGTGTCAGTAGCCGAGAAGGAGGGCATATTTGCGGTGTGGCTTTTAAACTGATGTCGACAGGGCGGCGGAGGGCAATTTGCTGCTTGTTGTTGTCGTCGTGATGGTGCTGGTCGCCGTTGTTGTGGGGCGGCCGTGAGTGCGGGCGGCATGAAGCTGCTTGAGCGCCAATGGTCGAATACATATCTGCTTCCTCATTGGGGGTGCATCTTGTAACCTGTGCCTACCAGCCACGGTTGCTTGATGGCAGGGGGGCGGAGCGGCCTGCAAGCCGAGCGCCTTTCTTCGGAAGCGGGCTTGATCGGCCAGCCGGTGGGTGGAAAACTTCGGTCGGCCAGTTCTGGCTGTCTGATGCGGCCGGGGCTGCAATGCGGATTGCTCCGCCGTCCCTTGTCGGACTGCTTTCGGCCATACCTCGATGGAAAGCGGCGGCGACGTCGCAGGCGGCGGTGGCAGCCCGCTCCTGATGCGACGAGGGACGGCGTCGCTAGGCCGCTTGGGCCGCCGGGCAACCGGCATCCGCTGCAGTCTTTCGGCAGTAACATGGCGACGCAACGTGGCAACGGGCCCGGGTAAAGATGATCGGCTGCCGCCGGACGGGCCGAACAGGAGGCAAGCGACGGCTTGCGGCTGGCTCGTTGCCCGGCGGAGCTGCAGCCGTTGGCTGGAGACCGCTTTCGGACGGCTGTTTCCGCTGGTCGGCCAGCTGCACTCGTCTGGTGCACGGCGCGGGGAAGAGGAAGGCACGCGGCATCGAACACAATCACATGCGTGCCGGCCGACCCGAAGCGGAGCGGGTTGGAAGTCCGCGAACCTCATGGAGTCAAACCTGTTGAAATCGCGGGCAACTATGCTGGGCTCTGCCGGGCAGAAAGCGGTCTTCGCGCCTCCGTGGTCGCGCGTGGTGCGGGGCACGGGGTCGGAGGAGGATTTATCGTGGGAAGTATGAGGATGGTGCCCTGAAGCGGTGGCCGGTCTCGGCGGGGCGGAGTGATTTCTTGTGCTGTGCTAAGCCTGCCAATGGGGGTGTCCTCAGTGTCGCTATCCCGGGAAGGAGGGTGCATTTTCGGCGTTGCTTTTAAATTCATGTCGACAGGGCGGAGGTTTAAGGTGCGAGTTGCTGTCGTCGTGCTCGTCGCCGTTGTTGTTGGGCGGTCGTGAGAGGCGGCATGAAGCTGGACGAGTGCGGATGGGCCACTGCATGGCTGCTGCGTTATTGGTGGTGCGGCTTGTCACCTGTGCCGGGCAGTCGGTGCAGCTGGATGGCCCGGGGGCGCGGGCGGCAGTCCGGCCGACCGGCTGGCAGTGAAGCCGAGCGCTTTTCTTCGGAAGCGACCTTGATCGGCCAGCCGGCGGGTGGAAAACTTCGGTCGGCCAGTTCTGGCTGTCTGATGCGGCCGGGGCCGAAATGTGGATTTCTCCGCCGGCCCGTGTCAGACTGCTGTCGGTCATACCTCGATGGAAAGCGGCGGCGACGCCGCACGCGGCAGTGTCAGTCCGCTCCCGATTCGACGAGGGACGGCGTCGCCAGACCGCCTGGCCCGCCGGGCAACCGGCATCCGCTGCAGTCTTTCGGCAGTAACATGACGACGCAACGGGGCAACTGGCCCGGGTAAAGAGCGTCCGCTGCGGCCGAAAGGGCCGCACCGGAGGCCAGCGACGGCGTGCTGCTGGGTCTTTGGCCGGCGGAGGTGCAGCTGTTGGCTAGAGACCGCTTTCGGACGGCTATGTCCGCCGGTCGGCTGGCTGTGCTCGTCGGGTGCGCGGCGCGGGGAAGAGAAAGGCAATCGGCATCGAACGCTATCACATTCGTGCGGGCCGACCCGAAGCGGTGCGCGCTGGAAGTCCGCGAAATGCAACCGGAGAAGAAAGTATGAATGTGGCAACTCATGAACTGAAAATTGTCGGTGGCAAATGGTTAACCAAATGTGTTGAAGGTGGCAAATCATTAACTGAACACTCTGGCAAATGGATAACCGGCGTGTTAAAATGGTATGTTTAATAAAAGCTGGAAATGATGAAGCCAACACAGCCAAACGAAGGCGGGGACGGTAGTGTGGCATAAGGGCATGTCTTTACGCCGTCGGTCGAATGTCTCTGCCGGTTGGAATCTTTTCTGGATGAAGGGAAAACAATTGGAAATGCCTAGCCGTCCGCCGTGGGGTGCGTTCCATCGGGCTCGGCCAGCCGCGTCGATGGGTGCCGGAACGGTGCGGCTGCCTTTCGGGAGAGCGGAGATACGGCCTGTCAAGTTTCGTCCCGGAAGTCTGGATGGAGTTAAATCCGAAGCCGTTTGTGGGAAATTAGTTCCAGGGCTCGGTCACCGAAGTCAAATTCGTCCCGCCAACTTGACACTTGTCATTTCTGTCCTTAGGGGTTGGCGGGGTATCTGCACAGATCGAGAATTGGTGGGTTTTCCTAAAATACGTCTCGAGCCTCCAGGTCTGCAGAGACCGACCAGGGCTGCCGCCCAAACGACTATTCACCCTTTTTGGGCGGGAATTTATTCCCTTTTTGCCCATTTTTCGGGTTTTTGGTCGGGCTTCAAAAGCGGCAGCCCGAGGCCTGGCAGAGGCCGGGGCATCGCCCCTGGCGCCTCGCGCGACCCGATTAAGCCCCAAAAGGAGGTCGGGAAATCGGCAGAACTAATCTTATCGTTTTGTCACTTACCCGGTGAGGCGGGGAGGCGAGCCCTGAGGGGCTCTCGCTTCTGGTCGGAAGCGCCCGGACGGCAGGGCGCGACCCGCTCCGGGGCCAGCGGCTGGTGGATAGTTTGACTGGGGCGGGACACCTGTCACACTGTAACGCAGGTGTCCTAAGGCGAGCTCAGGGAGGACAGAAACCTCCCGTGGAACAGAATGGCAAAAGCTCGTTTGATCTTGATTTTCAATATGAACACAGACCGTGAAAGCGGGGCCTCACGATCCTTCTGACCTTTTGGGTTTAAACAGGTGTCCGAAAAGTTACCACAGGGATAACTGGCTTGTGGCGGCCAAGCGTTCATAGCGACGTCATTTTTTGATCCTTCGATGTCGGCTCTTCCTATCATTGTGAAGCAGAATTCACCAAGCGTTGGATTGTTCACCCACGAACAGGGAACGTGAGCTGGGTTTAGACCGTCGTGAGACAGGTTAGTTTTACCCGACTGATGATGTGTTGTTGCAACAGTAATCCTGCTCAGTACGAGTGGAACTGCAGGTTCAGACACTTGGAGTATGTGCTTGGCGGAGGAGCCAATGGTGCGAAGCTACCATCTGTGGGCTTATGACTGAACGCCTCTAAGTGAGAATCCCACCTAAACATAACGATACCCTAGCGCCGCGGATCACCAGTTGGCCTGGGATAGCTGACTCCGGTCGGTGTGTAGTGCCGCACGTTTCGGGGCTGGAGTGCGGACGGATGGGCGCCGCCCCTCTCCTGTTTACGCACAGCATGTTCGTGGGGAATCTGGTGCTAAATTATGCGTAGACGACCTGATTCTGGCTCAGCGTTTCGTACGTAGCAGAGCAGCTATCTCGTTGCAATCTATTGAAAGTCAGCCCTCGAGCCAAACCTTTGTCAGTAGCAAGTGCAAACCGCCCACCTACCCTCTCCTGGGATGCTCCTCGCGTGAGGACGCACTTCGCTAGGGCTTTGGCAAGCGGGAGGAGTGAGGAAGGCAGGTGGACCGTGGAGCTCCTCGCCCGAGGTCTCTGCCACCTCCTCCTCCGGATCACTCCGCGTCCTTCTTCGGATGGCATGCTCCGTGTGAAATACTCGACTGCTTCCTGGCCAGTTGCAGTATGAGGCCGTTCGCCCGGTCATGCTTTATTCGACTAAAGACGGAGTGCTACCTGGGTCCTCACCTTGGCCAGGCGTTCGACTCTTGGTACTCATCCCGTTACCGCGCCTCTCTTTATTTCTCCTCCCATCCCTCACCCCAAAAGTACATTGGTGAATGATTTATCCCCCCCACACTTTACTTTCTGGAATCGGTTAATCAGATGGCTCCTCACAGGTGGGGGTTTTGCCTTATGCCGTGGCCGGGGACAGGGGCGCACGGTTCCCGCAGCATTTGCCAGTCAGTTTATGAATCGCTGCACATGGTGAATGCAAGTTGCTGGTTAATGAGTTGCTGCGACAGACATTGGTGAATGAGTTGCCTGAATACAAGTTGCTGGCTCATGAGTTGCTACCGCAGACATTGGTTAATGAGTTGCCTGAAAATAAGTTGCTGGTTAATGAGTTGCTGCGACAGACATTGGTGAATGAGTTGTCTGAATACAAGGTGCTGGTTAATGAGTTGCTACTGCAGGCATTGGTTAATGAGTTGCCACTTCAACTTGGGGCTGCGCTTGGTTGAAATGTATGTTGTCGGGCTTAATAGTCGCCAAGGGGGTGCATGACAGGACGTAGCCCGGTTTGAGGGTGTGTTTTCGGTGTTGTATTTCAACTTATGTCGATCGGGGTGAGGGAAGGGAGGTAGCTGAGCTTGTGCGGCCGGCGGTCAGAGGGCGGCAGGAAGAGGTGATTTGTGGTGGTGTAGGGAGACTGCCGATGGGGTTTAATCAGTGCCAGTAGCCGAGATGGAGGGCGTACTTGCGGTGTGGCTTTTAAACTGATGTCGACAGGGCGGCGAAGGGCAATTTGCTGCTTGTTGTTGTCGTCGTGGTGGTGCTGGTCGCCGTTGTTGTGGGGCGGGCGTGAGGGCGGGTGGCATGAAGCCGCTTGAGCGCCAATGGTCGACTACATATCTGCTGCCTCATTGTGGGTGCATCTTGTAACCTGTGCCGACCAGCCACGGTTGCTGGATGGCAGGGGGGCGGAGCGGCCTGCAAGCCGAGCTCCTTTCTTCGGAAGCGGGCTTGATCGGCCAGCCGGCGGGTGGAAAACTTCGGTCGGCCAGTTCTGGCTGTCTGATGCGGCCGGGGCTGCAATGCGGATTTCTCCGCCGTCCCTTGTCGGACTGCTTTCGGCCATACCTCGTTGGAAAGCGGCGGCGAGGTCGCAGGCGGCGGTGGCAGCCCGCCCCTGAGCCGACGAGGGACGGCGTCGCTAGGCCGCTAGGGCCGCCGGGCAACCGGCATCCGCTGCAGTCTTTCGGCAGTAACATGACGACGCAACGGGGCAACTGGCCCGGGAAAAGAGCGTCCGCTGCGGCCTTGAGGCTAGCTCTTTAGCCGGCGGAGGTGCAGCCGGTGGCTGCAGACCGCTTTCGGACGGCTATGTCCGCTGGTCGGCCCGCTGTGCTCGTCGGGTGCGCGGCGCGGGGAAGAGAATGTGAAGCGGCATCGAACGCTAGCACATTCGTGCGGGCCAACCCGAAGCGGTGCGCGCTGGAAATCCGCGAAATGCAACCGGAGAAGAAATTATGAATGTGGCAACTGATGAACTGAAAATTGTCGGTGGCAAATGGTTAACCAAATGTGTTGAAGGTGGAAAATCATTAACTGAACACTCTGGCAAATGGATAACCGGCGTGTTAAAATGGTATGTTTAAATAAAGATGGAAATGATGAAGCCAACACAGCCAAACGAAGGCGGGGACGGTAGTGTGGCATAAGGGCATGTCTTTAAGCCGTCGGTGAATGTCTCTGCCAGTTGGAATCTTTTCTGGAAGTAGGGAAAAAAATTGGAAAGGCCTAGCCGTCCGCCGTGGGGTGCGTTCCATCGGGCTCGGCCAGCCGCGTCGATGGGTGCCGGAACGGTGCGGCTGCCTTTCGGGAGTGCGGAGATACGGCCTGTCAAGTTTCGTCCCGGAAGTCTGGATGGAGTTAAATCCGAATCCGTTTGCGGGAAATTAGTTCCAGGGCTCGGTCACCGAAGTCAAATTCGTCCCGCCAACTTGACACTTGTCATTTCTGTCCTTAGGGTTTGGCGGGGTATCTGCACAGAGGTGGCTGATCGAGAATTGGTGGGTTTTCCAAAAATACGTCTCGAGCCTCCAGGTCTGCAGAGACCGACCAGGGCTGCCGCCCAAACGACTATTCACCCTTTTTGGGCGGGAATTTATTCCCTTTTTGCCCATTTTTCGGGTTTTTGGTCGGACTTCAAAAGCGGCAGCCTTGGCCTGGCAGAGGCCGGGGCATCGCCCCTGGCGGCTCGCGCGACCCGATTAAGCCCCAAAAGGAGTCGGGAAATCGGCAGAACTACTCTTATCGTTTTGTCACTTACCCGGTGAGGCGGGGAGGCGAGCCCTGAGGGGCTCTCGCTTCTGGTCGGAAGCGCCCGGGCGGCCGGGCGCGACCCGCTCCGGGGCCAGGGGCTGGTGGATAGTTTGACTGGGGCGGTACACCTGTCACACTGTAAAGCAGGTGTCCTAAGGCGAGCTCAGGGAGGACAGAAACCTCCCGTGGAACAGAAGGTCAAAAACTCGCTTGATCTTGATTTTCAGTATGAATACAGACCGTGAAAGCGGGGCCTCACGATCCTTCTGACCTTTTGGGTTTTAAGCAGGTGTCAGAAAAGTTACCACAGGGATAACTGGCTTGTGGTGGCCAAGCGTTCATAGCGACGTCGCTTTTTGATCCTTCGATGTCGGCTCTTCCTATCATTGTGAAGCAGAATTCACCAAGCGTTGGATTGTTCACCCACGAACAGGGAACGTGAGCTGGGTTTAGACCGTCGTGAGACAGGTTAGTTTTACCCGACTGATGATGTGTTGTTGCAATAGTAATCCTGCTCAGTACGAGTGGAACTGCAGTTTCAGACATTTGATGTATGTGCTTGGCTGAGGAGCCAATGGTGCGAAGCTACCATCTGTGGGCTTATGACTGAACGCCTCCAAGTCAGAATCCCACCGAAACGTAACGATACCCTAGCGCCGCGGATCACCGTTTGGCCTGGGATAGCCGACTCCGGTCGGTGTGTAGTGCCGCTCGTTTCGGGGCTGCAGTGCGGACGGATGGGCGCCGCCCCTCTCCTCTTTACGCATAGCACGTTCGTGGGGAACCTGATTCTAAATTATGCGTCGACGACCTGATTCTGGCTGAGCATTTCGTACGTAGCAGAGCAGCTATCTCGTTGCAATCTATTGAAAGTCAGCCCTCGAGCCAAATCTTTGTCAGCAGCAAGTGCAAACCGCCCACCTACCCTCTCCTGGGATGCTCCTCGCGTGAGGACGCACTTCGTTAGGGCTTTGGCAAGCGGGGGGAGAGAGGAAGGCAGGTGGACCGTGGAGCTCCTTGCCCGAGGTCTCTGCCACCTCCTCCTCGGGATCACTCCGCGTCCTTCTTCGGATGGCATGCTCCATGTGAAATACTCGACTGCTTCCTGGCCAGTTGCAGTATGAGGCCTTTCGCCCGGTCGTGCTTTATTCGACTAAAGACGGAGTGCTACCTGGGTCCTCACCTTGGCCAGGCGTTCGAGTCTTGGTACTCATCCCGTTACCGCGCCTCTCTTTATTTCTCCTCCCATCCCTCAGCCCAAAAGTACATTGGTGAATGATTTATCCCCCCCACACTTTACTTTCTGGAATCGGTTAATGAGATGGCTCCTCACAGGTGGGGGTCTTGCCTTATGCCGTGGCCGGGGACAGGGGCGCACAGTTCGCGCAGCATTTTCCAGTCAGTTTATGAATCGCTGCACATGGTGAATGCAACTTGCTGGTTAATGAGTTGCTGCGACAGACATTGGTGAATGAGTTGCCTGAATACAAGTTGCTGGCTCATGAGTTGCTACCGCAGATATTGTTTAATGAGTTGCCTGAATACAAGTTGCTGGTTAATGAGTTGCTACTGCAGACATTGGTTAATGTGTTGCCACTTCAACTTGGGGCTGCGCTTGGTTGAAATGTGTGTTGTCGGGCTTAATAGTCGCCAAGGGGGTGCATGACAGGACGTAGCCAGGTTTGAGGGTGTGTTTTCGGTGTTGTATTTCAACTTATGTCGATCGGGGTGAAGGAAGGGAGGTAGCTGAGCTTGTGCGGCCGGCGGTCAGAGGGCGGCGGGGAGGGGTGATTTGTGGTGGTGTAGGGAGAGTGCCGATGGGGATTAATCAGTGTCAGTAGCCGAGAAGGAGGGCATATTTGCGGTGTGGCTTTTAAACTGATGTCGACAGGGCGGCGGAGGGCAATTTGCTGCTTGTTGTTGTCGTCGTGATGGTGCTGGTCGCCGTTGTTGTGGGGCGGCCGTGAGTGCGGGCGGCATGAAGCTGCTTGAGCGCCAATGGTCGACTACATATCTGCTGCCTCATTGCGGGTGCATCTTGTAACCTGTGCCGACCAGCCACGGTTGCTTGATGGCAGGGGGGCGGAGCGGCCTGCAAGCCGAGCGCCTTTCTTCGGAAGCGGGCTTGATCGGCCAGCCGGAGGGTGGAAAACTTCGGTCGGCCAGTTCTGGCTGTCTGATGCGGCCGGGGCTGCAATGCGGATTGCTCCGCCGTCCATTGTCGGACTGCTTTCGGCCATACCTCGATGGAAAGCGGCGGCGACGTCGCAGGCGGCGGTGGCAGCCCGCTCCTGATCCGACGAGGGACGGCGTCGCTAGGCCGCTTGGGCCGCCGGGCAACCGGCATCCGCTGCAGTCTTTCGGCAGTAACATGGCGACGCAACGTGGCAACGGGCCCGGGTAAAGATGATCGGCTGCCGCCGGACGGGCCGCACAGGAGGCAAGCGACGGCTTGCGGCTGGCTCGTTGCCCGGCGGAGCTGCAGCCGTTGGCTGGAGACCGCTTTCGGACGGCTGTTTCCGCTGGTCGGCCAGCTGCACTCGTCGGGTGCACGGCGCGGGGAAGAGGAAGGCACGCGGCATCGAACGCAACCACATGCTTGCGGGCCGACCCGAAGCGGAGCGGGTTGGAAGTCCGCGAACCTCATGGAGTCAAACCTGTTGAAATCGCGGGCAACTATGCTGGGCTCTGCCGGGCAGAAAGCGGTCTTCGCGCCTCCGTGGTCGCGCGTGGTGCGGGGCCCGGGGTCGGAGGAGGATTTATCGTGGGAAGTATGAGGATTGTGCCGTGAAGCTGTGGCCGGTCTCGGCGGGGCGGAGTGATTTCTTGTGCTGTGCTAAGCCTGCCAATGGGGGTGTCCTCAGTGTCGCTATCCCGGGAAGGAGGGTGCATTTTCGGCTTTGCTTTTAAATTCATGTCGACAGGGCGGAGGTTTAAGGTGCGAGTTGCTGTCGTCGTGCTCGTCGCCGTTGTTGTTGGGCGGGCGTGAGAGGCGGCATGAAGCTGGACGAGTGCGGATGGGCCACTGCATGGCTGCTGCGTTATTGGTGGTGCGGCTTGTCACCTGTGCCGGGCAGTCGGTGCAGCTGGATGGCCCGGGGGCGCGGGCGGCAGTCCGGCCGACCGGCTGGCAGTGAAGCCGAGCGCTTTTCTTCGGAAGCGATCTTGATCGGCCAGCCGGCAGTTGGAAAACTTCGGTCGGCCAGTTCTGGCTGTCTGATGCGGCCGGGGCCGAAATGTGGATTTCTCCGCCGGCCCGTGTCGGACTGCTGTCGGTCATACCTCGTTGGAAAGCGGCGGCGACGCCGCACGCGGCAGTGTCAGTCCGCTCCCAATTCGACGAGGGACGGCGTCGCCAGACCGCCTGGCCCGCCGGGCAACCGGCATCCGCTGCAGTCTTTCGGCAGTAACATGACGACGCAACAGGGCAACTGGCCCGGGTAAAGAGCGTCCGCTGCGGCCGAAGGGGCCGCACCGTAGGCCAGCGACGGCGTGCGGCTGGCTCTTTGGCCGGCGGAGGTGCAGCCGTTGGCTGGAGACCGCTTTCGGACGGCTATGTCCGCCGGTCGGCCCGCTGTGCTCGTCGGGTGCGCGGCGCGGGGAAGAGGAAGGCAAGCGGCATCGAACGCTACCACATTCGTGCGGGCCGACCCGAAGCGGTGCGCGCTGGAAGTCCGCGAAATGCAACCGGAGAAGAAAGTATGAATGTGGCAACTCATGAACTGAAAATTCTCGGTGGCAAATGGTTAACCAAATGTGTTGAAGGTGGCAAATCATTAACTGAACACTCTGGCAAATGGATAACCGGCGTATTAAAATGGTATGTTTAATAAAAGCTGGAAATGATGAAGCCAACACAGCCAAACGAAGGCGGGGACGGTAGTGTGGCATAAGGGCATGTCTTTACGCCGTCGGTCGAATGTCTCTGCCAGTTGGAATCTTTTCTGGAAGAAGGGAAAAAAATTGGAAATGCCTAGCCGTCCGTCGTGGGGTACGTTCCATCGGGCTCGGCCAGCCGCGTCGATGGTTGCCGGAACGGTGCGGCTGCCTTTCGGGAGAGCGGAGATACGGCCTGTCAAGTTTCGTCCCGGAAGTCTGGATGGAGTTAAATCCGAAGCCGTTTGCGGGAAATTAGTTCCAGGGCTCGGTCACCGAAGTCAAATTCGTCCCGCCAACTTGACACTTGTCATTTTTGTCCTTCGGGGTTGGCGGGGTATCTGCACAGATCGAGAATTGGTGGGTTTTCCTAAAATACGTCTCGAGCCTCCAGGTCTGCAGAGACCGACCAGGGCTGCCGCCCAAACGACTATTCACCCTTTTTGGGCGGGAATTTATTCCCTTTTTGCCCATTTTTCGGGTTTTTGGTCGGGCTTCAAAAGCGGCAGCCCGAGGCCTGGCAGAGGCCGGGGCATCGCCCCTGGCGCCTCGCGCGACCCGATTAAGCCCCAAAAGGAGGTCGGGAAATCGGCAGAACTAATCTTATCGTTTTGTCCCTTACCCGGTGAGGCGGGGAGGCGAGCCGTGAGGGGCTCTCGCTTCTGGTCGGAAGCGCCCGGACGGCAGGGCGCGACCCGCTCCGGGGCCAGCGGCTGGTGGATAGTTTGACTGGGGCGGTACACCTGTCACACTGTAACGCAGGTGTCCTAAGGCGAGCTGAGGGAGGACAGAAACCTCCCGTGGAACAGAATGGCAAAAGCTCGTTTGATCTTGATTTTCAATATGAATACAGACCGTGAAAGCGGGGCCTCACGATCCTTCTGACCTTTTGGGTTTAAACAGGTGTCCGAAAAGTTACCACAGGGATAACTGGCTTGTGGCGGCCAAGCGTTCATAGCGACGTCATTTTTTGATCCTTCGATGTCGGCTCTTCCTATCATTGTGAAGCAGAATTCACCAAGCGTTGGATTGTTCACCCAAGAACAGGGAACGTGAGCTGGGTTTAGACCGTCGTGAGACAGGTTAGTTTTACCCGACTGATGATGTGTTGTTGCAACAGTAATCCTGCTCAGTACGAGTGGAACTGCAGGTTCAGACACTTGGTGTATGTGCTTGGCGGAGGAGCCAATGGTGCGAAGCTACCATCTGTGGGCTTATGACTGAACGCCTCTAAGTGAGAATC
>NC_091987.1:157795506-157800506 GCF_044704955.1 Pristiophorus japonicus
CTGTTGAGGGAGTGCAGCGAAGATTCACCAGACTGATTCCCGGGATGGTGGGACTGACCTATCAAGAAAGACTGAATCAACTGGGCTTGTATTCACTGGAGTTCAGAAGAGTGAGAGGGGACCTCATAGAAACGTTTAAAATTCTGACGGGTTTGGACAGGTTGGATGCAGGAAGAATGTTCCCAATGTTGGGGAAGTCCAGAACCAGGGGTCACAGTCTAAGGATAAGGGGTAAGCCATTTAGGACCGAGATAAGGAGAAACTTCTTCACCCAGAGAGTGGTGAACCTGTGGAATTCTCTACCACAGGAAGTAGTTGAGGCCAATTCACTAAATATATTCAAAAGGGAGTTAGATGAAGTCCTTAGTACTCGGGGGATCAAGGGGTATGGCGTGAAAGCAGGAAGTGGGTACTGAAGTTTCATGTTCAGCCATGAACTCGTTGAATGGCGGTGCAGGCTAGAAGGGCTGAATGGCCTGCTCCTGCACCTATTTTCTATGTTTCTATGTTTCTGGAATCGGTTAATGAGATGGCTCCTCACAGGTGGGGGTCTTGCCTTATGCCGTGGCCGGGGACAGGGGCGCACAGTTCCCGCAGCATTTTCCAGTCAGTTTATGAATCGCTGCACATGGTGAATGCAACTTGCTGGTTAATGAGTTGCTGCGACAGACATTGGTGAATGAGTTGCCTGAATACAAGTTGCTGGCTCATGAGTTGCTACCGCAGATATTGTTTAATGAGTTGCCTGAATACAAGTTGCTGGTTAATGAGTTGCTACTGCAGACATTGGTTAATGTGTTGCCACTTCAACTTGGGGCTGCGCTTGGTTGAAATGTGTGTTGTCGGGCTTAATAGTCGCCAAGGGGGTGCATGACAGGACGTAGCCGGGTTTGAGGGTGTGTTTTCGGTGTTGTATTTCAACTTATGTCGATCGGGGTGAAGGAAGGGAGGTAGCTGAGCTTGTGCGGCCGGCGGTCAGAGGGCGGCGGGGAGGGGTGATTTGTGGTGGTGTAGGGAGAGTGCCGATGGGGATTAATCAGTGTCAGTAGCCGAGAAGGAGGGCATATTTGCGGTGTGGCTTTTAAACTGATGTCGACAGGGCGGCGGAGGGCAATTTGCTGCTTGTTGTTGTCGTCGTGATGGTGCTGGTCGCCGTTGTTGTGGGGCGGCCGTGAGTGCGGGCGGCATGAAGCTGCTTGAGCGCCAATGGTCGACTACATATCTGCTGCCTCATTGCGGGTGCATCTTGTAACCTGTGCCGACCAGCCACGGTTGCTTGATGGCAGGGGGGCGGAGCGGCCTGCAAGCCGAGCGCCTTTCTTCGGAAGCGGGCTTGATCGGCCAGCCGGAGGGTGGAAAACTTCGGTCGGCCAGTTCTGGCTGTCTGATGCGGCCGGGGCTGCAATGCGGATTGCTCCGCCGTCCATTGTCGGACTGCTTTCGGCCATACCTCGATGGAAAGCGGCGGCGACGGCGCAGGCGGCGGTGGCAGCCCGCTCCTGATCCGACGAGGGACGGCGTCGCTAGGACGCTTGGGCCGCCGGGCAACCGGCATCCGCTGCAGTCTTTCGGCAGTAACATGGCGACGCAACGTGGCAACGGGCCCGGGTAAAGATGATCGGCTGCCGCCGGACGGGCCGCACAGGAGGCAAGCGACGGCTTGCGGCTGGCTCGTTGCCCGGCGGAGCTGCAGCCGTTGGCTGGAGACCGCTTTCGGACGGCTGTTTCCGCTGGTCGGCCAGCTGCACTCGTCGGGTGCACGGCGCGGGGAAGAGGAAGGCACGCGGCATCGAACGCAACCACATGCTTGCGGGCCGACCCGAAGCGGAGCGGGTTGGAAGTCCGCGAACCTCATGGAGTCAAACCTGTTGAAATCGCGGGCAACTATGCTGGGCTCTGCCGGGCAGAAAGCGGTCTTCGCGCCTCCGTGGTCGCGCGTGGTGCGGGGCCCGGGGTCGGAGGAGGATTTATCGTGGGAAGTATGAGGATTGTGCCGTGAAGCTGTGGCCGGTCTCGGCGGGGCGGAGTGATTTCTTGTGCTGTGCTAAGCCTGCCAATGGGGGTGTCCTCAGTGTCGCTATCCCGGGAAGGAGGGTGCATTTTCGGCTTTGCTTTTAAATTCATGTCGACAGGGCGGAGGTTTAAGGTGCGAGTTGCTGTCGTCGTGATCGTCGCCGTTGTTGTTGGGCGGGCGTGAGAGGCGGCATGAAGCTGGACGAGTGCGGATGGGCCACTGCATGGCTGCTGCGTTATTGGTGGTGCGGCTTGTCACCTGTGCCGGGCAGTCGGTGCAGCTGGATGGCCCGGGGGCGTGGGCGGCAGTCTGGCCGACCGGCTGGCAGTGAAGCCGAGCGCTTTTCTTCGGAAGCGATCTTGATCGGCCAGCCGGCAGTTGGAAAACTTCGGTCGGCCAGTTCTGGCTGTCTGATGCGGCCGGGGCCGAAATGTGGATTTCTCCGCCGGCCCGTGTCGGACTGCTGTCGGTCATACCTCGTTGGAAAGCGGCGGCGACGCCGCACGCGGCAGTGTCAGTCCGCTCCCAATTCGACGAGGGACGGCGTCGCCAGACCGCCTGGCCCGCCGGGCAACCGGCATCCGCTGCAGTCTTTCGGCAGTAACATGACGACGCAACAGGGCAACTGGCCCGGGTAAAGAGCGTCCGCTGCGGCCGAAGGGGCCGCACCGTAGGCCAGCGACGGCGTGCGGCTGGCTCTTTGGCCGGCGGAGGTGCAGCCGTTGGCTGGAGACCGCTTTCGGACGGCTATGTCCGCCGGTCGGCCCGCTGTGCTCGTCGGGTGCGCGGCGCGGGGAAGAGGAAGGCAAGCGGCATCGAACGCTACCACATTCGTGCGGGCCGACCCGAAGCGGTGCGCGCTGGAAGTCCGCGAAATGCAACCGGAGAAGAAAGTATGAATGTGGCAACTCATGAACTGAAAATTCTCGGTGGCAAATGGTTAACCAAATGTGTTGAAGGTGGCAAATCATTAACTGAACACTCTGGCAAATGGATAACCGGCGTATTAAAATGGTATGTTTAATAAAAGCTGGAAATGATGAAGCCAACACAGCCAAACGAAGGCGGGGACGGTAGTGTGGCATAAGGGCATGTCTTTACGCCGTCGGTCGAATGTCTCTGCCAGTTGGAATCTTTTCTGGAAGAAGGGAAAAAAATTGGAAATGCCTAGCCGTCCGTCGTGGGGTGCGTTCCATCGGGCTCGGCCAGCCGCGTCGATGGTTGCCGGAACGGTGCGGCTGCCTTTCGGGAGAGCGGAGATACGGCCTGTCAAGTTTCGTCCCGGAAGTCTGGATGGAGTTAAATCCGAAGCCGTTTGCGGGAAATTAGTTCCAGGGCTCGGTCACCGAAGTCAAATTCGTCCCGCCAACTTGACACTTGTCATGTCTGTCCTTAGGAGTTGGCGGGGTATCTGCACAGATCGAGAATTGGTGGGTTTTCCTAAAATACGTCTCGAGCCTCCAGGTCTGCAGAGACCGACCAGGGCTGCCGCCCAAACGACTATTCACCCTTTTTGGGCGGGAATTTATTCCCTTTTTGCCCATTTTTCGGGTTTTTGGTCGGGCTTCAAAAGCGGCAGCCCGAGGTCTGGCAGAGGCCGGGGCATCGCCCCTGGCGCCTCGCGCGACCCGATTAAGCCCCAAAAGGAGGTCGGGAAATCGGCAGAACTAATCTTATCGTTTTGTCACTTACCCGGTGAGGCGGGGAGGCGAGCCCTGAGGGGCTCTCGCTTCTGGTCGGAAGCGCCCGGACGGCAGGGCGCGACCCGCTCCGGGGCCAGCGGCTGGTGGATAGTTTGACTGGGGCGGTACACCTGTCACACTGTAACGCAGGTGTCCTAAGGCGAGCTCAGGGAGGACAGAAACCTCCCGTGGAACAGAATGGCAAAAGCTCGTTTGATCTTGATTTTCAATATGAATACAGACCGTGAAAGCGTGGCCTCACGATCCTTCTGACCTTTTGGGTTTAAACAGGTGTCCGAAAAGTTACCACAGGGATAACTGGCTTGTGGCGGCCAAGCGTTCATAGCGACGTCATTTTTTGATCCTTCGATGTCGGCTCTTCCTATCATTGTGAAGCAGAATTCACCAAGCGTTGGATTGTTCACCCACGAACAGGGAACGTGAGCTGGGTTTAGACCGTCGTGAGACAGGTTAGTTTTACCCGACTGATGATGTGTTGTTGCAACAGTAATCCTGCTCAGTACGAGTGGAACTGCAGGTTCAGACACTTGGTGTATGTGCTTGGCGGAGGAGCCAATGGTGCGAAGCTACCATCTGTGGGCTTATGACTGAACGCCTCTAAGTGAGAATCCCACCTAAACGTAATGATACCCTAGCGCCGCGGATCACCAGTTGGCCTGGGATAGCTGACTCCGGTCGGTGTGTAGTGCCGCACGTTTCGGGGCTGGAGTGCGGACGGATGGGCGCCGCCCCTCTCCTGTTTACGCACAGCATGTTCGTGGGGAATCTGGTGCTAAATTATGCGTAGACGACCTGATTCTGGCTCAGCGTTTCGTACGTAGCAGAGCAGCTATCTCGTTGCAATCTATTGAAAGTCAGCCCTCGAGCCAAACCTTTGTCAGTAGCAAGTGCAAACCGCCCACCTACCCTCTCCTGGGATGCTCCTCGCGTGAGGACGCACTTCGCTAGGGCTTTGGCAAGCGGGAGGAGTGAGGAAGGCAGGTGGACCGTGGAGCTCCTCGCCCGAGGTCTCTGCCACCTCCTCCTCCGGATCACTCCGCGTCCTTCTTCGGATGGCATGCTCCGTGTGAAATACTCGACTGCTTCCTGGCCAGTTGCAGTATGAGGCCGTTCGCCCGGTCATGCTTTATTCGACTAAAGACGGAGTGCTACCTGGTTCCTCACCTTGGCCAGGCGTTCGACTCTTGGTACTCATCCCGTTACCGCGCCTCTCTTTATTTCTCCTCCCATCCCTCACCCCAAAAGTACATTGGTGAATGATTTATCCCCCCACACTTTACTTT
>NC_091987.1:157810506-157835506 GCF_044704955.1 Pristiophorus japonicus
GCCAGACCGCCTGGCCCGCCGGGCAACCGGCATCCGCTGCAGTCTTTCGGCAGTAACATGACGACGCAACCGGACAACTGGCCCGGGTAAAGTGCGTCCGCTGCGGGCGGAGGGGCCGCACCGGAGGCCAGCGACGGCGTGTGGCTGGCTCTTTGGCCGGCGGAGGTGCAGCCGTTGGCTGGAGACCGCTTTCAGACGGCTATGTCGGCCGGTCGGCCCGCTGTGCTCGTCGGGTGCGCGGCGCGGGGAAGAGGAAGGCAAGCGGCATGGAAGGCTACCACATTCGTGCGGGCCGACCCGAAGCGGTGCGCGCTGGAAGTCCGCGAAATGCAGCCGGAGAAGAAAGTATGAATGTGGCAACTCATGAACTGAAAATTGTCGGTGGCAAATGGTTAACCACATGTGTTGATGGTGGCAAATCATTAACTGAACACTCTGGCAAATGGATAATCGGCGTGTTAAAATGGTATGTTTAATAAAAGCTGGAAATGATGAAGCCAACACAGCCAAACGAAGGCGGGGACGGTAGTGTGGCATAAGGGCATGTCTTTAAGCCGTCGGGCGAATGTCTCTGCCAGTTGGAATCTTTTCTGGAAGAAGGGAAAAAAATTGGTAAGGCCGAGCCGTCCGCCGTGGGGTGCGTTCCATCGGGCTCGGCCAGCCGCGTCGATGGGTGCCGGAACGGTGCGGCTGCCTTTCGGGAGTGCGGAGATACGGCCTGTCAAGTTTCGTCCCGGAAGTCTGGATGGAGGTTAATCCGAAGCCGTTTGCGGGAAATTAGTTCCAGGGCTCGTTCACCGAAGTCAAATTCGTCCCGCCAACTTGACACTTGTCATGTCTGTCCTTAGGAGTTGGCGGGGTATCTGCACAGATCGAGAATTGGTGGGTTTTCCAAAAATACGTCTCGAGCCTCCAGGTCTGAAGAGACCGACCAGGGCTGCCGCCCAAACGACTATTCACCCTTTTTGGGCGGGAATTTATTCCCTATTTGCCCATTTTTCGGGTTTTTGGTCGGGCTTCAAAAGCGGCAGCCCGAGGCCTGGCAGAGGCCGGGGCATCGCCCCTGGCGGCTCGCGCGACCCGATTAAGCCCCAAAAGGATGTCGGGAAATCGGCAGAACTAATCTTATCGTTTTATCACTTACCCGGTGAGGCGGGGAGGCGAGCCCTGAGGGACTCTCGCTTCTGGTCGGAAGCGGCCGGGCGGCCGGGCGCGACCCGCTCCGGGGCCAGCGGCTGGTGGGGAGTTTGACTGGGGCGGTACACCTGTCACACTGTAACGCAGGTGTCCTAAGGCGAGCTCAGGGAGGACAGAAATCTCCCGTGGAACAGAAGGGCAAAAGCTCGTTTGATCTTGATTTTCAGTATGAATACAGACCGTGATCGCGGGGCCTCACGATCCTTCTGACCTTTTGGGTTTTAAGCAGGTGTCAGAAAAGTTACCACAGGGATAACTGGCTTGTGGCGGCCAAGCGTTCATAGCGACGTCGTTTTTTGATCCTTCGATGTCGGCTCTTCTTATCATTGTGAAGCAGAATTCACCAAGCGTTGGATTGTTCACCCACGAACAGGGAACGTGAGCTGGGTTTAGACCGTCGTGAGACAGGTTAGTTTTACCCGACTGATGATGTGTTGTTGCAACAGTAATCCTGCTCAGTACGAGTGGAACTGCAGGTTCAGACATTTGGTGTATGTGCTTGGCTGAGGAGCCAATGGTGCGAAGTTACCATCTGTGGGCTTATGACTGAACGCCTCTAAGTC
Organism: Pristiophorus japonicus; assembly: GCF_044704955.1. Taxonomy (NCBI): domain Eukaryota; kingdom Metazoa; phylum Chordata; class Chondrichthyes; family Pristiophoridae; genus Pristiophorus; species Pristiophorus japonicus. The sequence goes on from NC_091987.1 coordinate 157,812,267, forward strand.
AGAATCCCACCTAAACGTAACGATACCCTAGCGCCGCGGATCACCGGTTGGCCTGGGATAGCCGACTCCGGTCGGTGTGTCGTGCCGCTCGTTTCGGGGCTGGAGTGCGGACGGATGGGCGCCGCCCCTCTCCTGTTTACGCACAGCATGTTCGTGGGGAACCTGGTGCTAAATTATGCGTAGACGACCTGATTCTGGCTCAGCGTTTCGTACGTAGCAGAGCAGCTATCTCGTTGCAATCTATTGAAAGTCAGCCCTCGAGCCAAACCTTTGTCAGTAACAAGTGCAAACCGCCCACCTACCCTCTCCTGGGATGCTCCTCGCGTGAGGACGCACTTCGCTAGGGCTTTGGCAAGCGGGGGGAGTGAGGAAGGCAGGTGGACCGTGGAGCTCCTCGCCCGAGGTCTCTGCCACCTCCTACTCCGGATCACTCCGCGTCCTTCTTCGGATGGCATGCTCCGTGTGAAATACTCGACTGCTTCCTGGCCAGTTGCAGTATGAGGCCTTTCGCCCGGTCGTGCTTTATTCGACTAAAGACGGAGTGCTACCTGGGTCCTCACCTTGGCCAGGCGTTCGAGTCTTGGTACTCATCCCGTTACCGCGCCTCTCTTTATTTCTCCTCCCATCCCTCAGCCCAAAAGTACATTGGTGAATGATTTATCCCCCCCACACTTTACTTTCTGGAATCGGTTAATGACATGGCTCCTCACAGGTGGGGGTCTTGCCTTATGCCGTGGCCGGGGACAGGGGCGCGCAGTTCCCGCAGCATTTGCCAGTCAGTTTATGAATCGCTGCACATGGTGAATGCAAGTTGCTGAATAATGAGTTGCTGCGACAGACATTGGTGAATGAGTTGCCTGAATACAAGTTGCTGGCTCATGAGTTGGTACCGCAGACATTGGTTAATGAGTTGCCTGAATACAAGTTGCTGGTTAATGAGTTGCTGCGACAGACATTGGTGAATGAGTTGCCTGAATACAAGTTGCTGGTTAATGAGTTGCTACTGCAGACTTTGGTTAATGAGTTGCCACTTCAACTTGGGGCTGCGCTTGGTTGAAATGTGTGTTGTCGGGCTTAATAGTCGCCAAGGGGATGCATGACAGGACGTAGCCGGGTTTGAGGGTGTGTTTTCGGTGTTGTATTTCAACTTATGTCGATCGGGGTGAAGGAAGGGAGGTAGCTGAGCTTGTGCGGCCGGCGGTCAGAGGGCGGCGGGGAAGGGTGATTTGTGGTGGTGTCGGGAGAGTGCCGATGGGGATTAATCAGTGTCAGTCGCCGAGAAGGAGGGCATATTTGCGGTGTGGCTTTTAAACTGATGTCGACAGGGCGGCGGAGGGCAATTTGCTTCTTGTTGTTGTCGTCGTGATGGTGCTGGTCGCCGTTGTTGTGGGGCGGGCGTGAGTGCGGGCGGCATGAAGCTGCTTGAGCGCCAATAGTCGACTACATATCTGCTGCGTCATTGGGGGTGCATCTTATAACCTGTGCCGACCAGCCACGGTTGCTGGATGGCAGGGGGGCGGAGCGGCCTGCATGCCGAGCGCCTTTCTTCGGAAGCGTGCTTGATCGGCCTGCCGGCGGGTGGAAAACTTCGGTCGGCCAGTTCTGGCTGTCTGATGCGGCCGGGGCTGCAATGCGGATTTCTCCGCCGTCCCTTGTCGGACTGCTTTCGGCCATACCTCGTTGGAAAGCGGCGGCGACGTCCGCTGCAGTCTTTCGGCAGTAACATGGCGACGCAACGTGGCAACGGGCCCGGGTAAAGATGATCGGCTGCCGCCGGACGGGCCGCACAGGAGGCAAGCGAAGGCTTGCGGCTGGCTCGTTGCCCGGCCGAGGTGCAGCCGTTGGCTGGAGACCGCTTTCGGACGGCTGTTTCCGCTGGTCGGCCAGCTGCACTCGTCGGGTGCGCGGCGCGGGGAAGAGGAAGGCACGCGGCATCGAACGCTACCACATGCGTGCGGGCCGACCCGAAGCGGAGCGGGTTGGAAGTCCGCGAACCTCATGGAGTCAAACCTGTTGAAATCGCGGGCAACTATGCTGGCTTCTGCCGGGCAGAAAGCGGTCTTCGCGCCTCCGTGGTCGCGGGTGGTGCGGGGCCCGGGGTCGGAGGAGGATTTATCGTGGGAAGTATGAGGATGGTGCCGTGAAGCGGTGGCCGGTCTCGGCGAGGCGGAGTGATTTCTTGTGCTGTGCTAAGCCTGCCAATGGGGTTGTCCTCAGTGTCGCTATCCCGGGAAGGAGGGTGCATTTTCGGCGTTGCTTTTAAATTCATGTCGACAGGGCGGAGGTTTAAGGTGCGAGTTGCTGTCGTCGTGCTCGTCGCCGTTGTTGTTGGGCGGGCGTGAGAGGCGGCATGAAGCTGGACGAGTGCGGATGGGCCACTGCATGGCTGCTGCGTAATTGGTGGTGAGGCTTGTCACCTGTGCCAGGCAGTCGGTGCAGCTGGATGGCCCGGGGGCGCGGGCGGCAGTCCGGCCGACCGGCTGGCAGTGAAGCCGAGCGCTTTTCTTCGGAAGCGACCTTGATCGGCCAGCCGGCGGGCGGAAAACTTCGGTCGGCCAGTTCTGGCTGTCTGATGCGGCCGGCGCCGAAATGTGGATTTCTCCGCCGGCCCGTGTCGGACTGCTGTCGGTCATACCCCGTTGGAAAGCGGCGGCGACGCCGCACGCGGCGGTGTCAGCCCGCTCCCGATTCGACGAGGGACGGCGTCGCCAGACCGCCTGGCCCGCCGGGCAACCGGCATCCGCTGCAGTCTTTCGGCAGTAACATGACGACGCAACCGGACAACTGGCCCGGGTAAAGTGCGTCCGCTGCGGGCGGAGGGGCCGCACCGGAGGCCAGCGACGGCGTGTGGCTGGCTCTTTGGCCGGCGGAGGTGCAGCCGTTGGCTGGAGACCGCTTTCAGACGGCTATGTCGGCCGGTCGGCCCGCTGTGCTCGTCGGGTGCGCGGCGCGGGGAAGAGGAAGGCAAGCGGCATGGAAGGCTACCACATTCGTGCGGGCCGACCCGAAGCGGTGCGCGCTGGAAGTCCGCGAAATGCAGCCGGAGAAGAAAGTATGAATGTGGCAACTCATGAACTGAAAATTGTCGGTGGCAAATGGTTAACCACATGTGTTGATGGTGGCAAATCATTAACTGAACACTCTGGCAAATGGATAATCGGCGTGTTAAAATGGTATGTTTAATAAAAGCTGGAAATGATGAAGCCAACACAGCCAAACGAAGGCGGGGACGGTAGTGTGGCATAAGGGCATGTCTTTAAGCCGTCGGGCGAATGTCTCTGCCAGTTGGAATCTTTTCTGGAAGAAGGGAAAAAAATTGGTAAGGCCGAGCCGTCCGCCGTGGGGTGCGTTCCATCGGGCTCGGCCAGCCGCGTCGATGGGTGCCGGAACGGTGCGGCTGCCTTTCGGGAGTGCGGAGATACGGCCTGTCAAGTTTCGTCCCGGAAGTCTGGATGGAGGTTAATCCGAAGCCGTTTGCGGGAAATTAGTTCCAGGGCTCGTTCACCGAAGTCAAATTCGTCCCGCCAACTTGACACTTGTCATGTCTGTCCTTAGGAGTTGGCGGGGTATCTGCACAGATCGAGAATTGGTGGGTTTTCCAAAAATACGTCTCGAGCCTCCAGGTCTGAAGAGACCGACCAGGGCTGCCGCCCAAACGACTATTCACCCTTTTTGGGCGGGAATTTATTCCCTATTTGCCCATTTTTCGGGTTTTTGGTCGGGCTTCAAAAGCGGCAGCCCGAGGCCTGGCAGAGGCCGGGGCATCGCCCCTGGCGGCTCGCGCGACCCGATTAAGCCCCAAAAGGATGTCGGGAAATCGGCAGAACTAATCTTATCGTTTTATCACTTACCCGGTGAGGCGGGGAGGCGAGCCCTGAGGGACTCTCGCTTCTGGTCGGAAGCGCCCGGGCGGCCGGGCGCGACCCGCTCCGGGGCCAGCGGCTGGTGGGGAGTTTGACTGGGGCGGTACACCTGTCACACTGTAACGCAGGTGTCCTAAGGCGAGCTCAGGGAGGACAGAAATCTCCCGTGGAACAGAAGGGCAAAAGCTCGTTTGATCTTGATTTTCAGTATGAATACAGACGGTGATCGCGGGGCCTCACGATCCTTCTGACCTTTTGGGTTTTAAGCAGGTGTCAGAAAAGTTACCACAGGGATAACTGGCTTGTGGCGGCCAAGCGTTCATAGCGACGTCGTTTTTTGATCCTTCGATGTCGGCTCTTCTTATCATTGTGAAGCAGAATTCACCAAGCGTTGGATTGTTCACCCACGAACAGGGAACGTGAGCTGGGTTTAGACCGTCGTGAGACAGGTTAGTTTTACCCGACTGATGATGTGTTGTTGCAACAGTAATCCTGCTCAGTACGAGTGGAACTGCAGGTTCAGACATTTGGTGTATGTGCTTGGCTGAGGAGCCAATGGTGCGAAGCTACCATCTGTGGGCTTATGACTGAACGCCTCTAAGTCAGAATCCCACCTAAACGTAACGATACCCTAGCGCCGCGGATCACCGGTTGGCCTGGGATAGCCGACTCCGGTCGGTGTGTCGTGCCGCTCGTTTCGGGGCTGGAGTGCGGACGGATGGGCGCCGCCCCTCTCCTGTTTACGCACAGCATGTTCGTGGGGAACCTGGTGCTAAATTATGCGTAGACGACCTGATTCTGGCTCAGCGTTTCGTACGTAGCAGAGCAGCTATCTCGTTGCAATCTATTGAAAGTCAGCCCTCGAGCCAAACCTTTGTCAGTAACAAGTGCAAACCGCCCACCTACCCTCTCCTGGGATGCTCCTCGCGTGAGGACGCACTTCGCTAGGGCTTTGGCAAGCGGGGGGAGTGAGGAAGGCAGGTGGACCGTGGAGCTCCTCGCCCGAGGTCTCTGCCACCTCCTACTCCGGATCACTCCGCGTCCTTCTTCGGATGGCATGCTCCGTGTGAAATACTCGACTGCTTCCTGGCCAGTTGCAGTATGAGGCCTTTCGCCCGGTCGTGCTTTATTCGACTAAAGACGGAGTGCTACCTGGGTCCTCACCTTGGCCAGGCGTTCGAGTCTTGGTACTCATCCCGTTACCGCGCCTCTCTTTATTTCTCCTCCCATCCCTCAGCCCAAAAGTACATTGGTGAATGATTTATCCCCCCCACACTTTACTTTCTGGAATCGGTTAATGACATGGCTCCTCACAGGTGGGGGTCTTGCCTTATGCCGTGGCCGGGGACAGGGGCGCGCAGTTCCCGCAGCATTTGCCAGTCAGTTTATGAATCGCTGCACATGGTGAATGCAAGTTGCTGGTTAATGAGTTGCTGCGACAGACATTGGTGAATGAGTTGCCTGAATACAAGTTGCTGGCTCATGAGTTGGTACCGCAGACATTGGTTAATGAGTTGCCTGAATACAAGTTGCTGGTTAATGAGTTGCTGCGACAGACATTGGTGAATGAGTTGCCTGAATACAAGTTGCTGGTTAATGAGTTGCTACTGCAGACTTTGGTTAATGAGTTGCCACTTCAACTTGGGGCTGCGCTTGGTTGAAATGTGTGTTGTCGGGCTTAATAGTCGCCAAGGGGGTGCATGACAGGACGTAGCCGGGTTTGAGGGTGTGTTTTCGGTGTTGTATTTCAACTTATGTCGATCGGGGTGAAGGAAGGGAGGTAGCTGAGCTTGTGCGGCCGGCGGTCAGAGGGCGGCGGGGAGGGGTGATTTGTGGTGGTGTAGGGAGAGTGCCGATGGGGATTAATCAGTGTCAGTAGCCGAGAAGGAGGGCATATTTGCGGTGTGGCTTTTAAACTGATGTCGACAGGGCGGCGGAGGGCAATTTGCTGCTTGTTGTTGTCGTCGTGATGGTGCTGGTCGCCGTTGTTGTGGGGCGGCCGTGAGTGCGGGCGGCATGAAGCTGCTTGAGCGCCAATGGTCGACTACATATCTGCTGCCTCATTGCGGGTGCATCTTGTAACCTGTGCCGACCAGCCACGGTTGCTTGATGGCAGGGGGGCGGAGCGGCCTGCAAGCCGAGCGCATTTCTTCGGAAGCGGGCTTGATCGGCCAGCCGGTGGGTGGAAAACTTCGGTCGGCCAGTTCTGGCTGTCTGATGCGGCCGGGGCTGCAATGCGGATTGCTCCGCCGTCCCTTGTCGGACTGCTTTCGGCCATACCTCGATGGAAAGCGGCGGCGACGTCGCAGGCGGCGGTGGCAGCCCGCTCCTGATCCGACGAGGGACGGCGTCGCTAGGCCGCTTGGGCCGCCGGGCAACCGGCATCCGCTGAAGCCTTTCGGCAGTAACATGGCGACGCAACGTGGCAACGGGCCCGGGTAACGATGATCGGCTGCCGCCGGACAGGCCGCACAGGAGGCAAGCGACGGCTTGCGGCTGGCTCGTTGCCCGGCGGAGCTGCAGCCGTTGGCTGGAGACCGCTTTCGGACGGCTGTTTCCGCTGGTCGGCCAGCTGCACTCGTCGGGTGCACGGCGCGGGGAAGAGGAAGGCAAGCGGCATCGAACGCAACCACATGCTTGCGGGCCGAAACGAAGCGGAGCGGGTTGGAAGTCCGCGAACCTCATGGAGTCAAACCTGTTGAAATCGCGGGCAACTATGCTGGGCTCTGCCGGGCAGAAAGCGGTCTTCGCGCCTCCGTGGTCGCGCGTGGTGCGCGGCCCGGGGTCGGAGTAGGATTTATCGTGGGAAGTATGAGGATGGTGCCGTGAAGCTGTGGCCGGTCTCGGCGGAGCGGAGTGATTTCTTGTGCTGTGCTAAGCCTGCCAATGGGGGTGTCCTCAGTGTCGCTATCCCGGGAAGGAGGGTGCATTTTCGGCGTTGCTTTTAAATTCATGTCGACAGGGCGGAGGTTTAAGGTGCGAGTTGCTGTCGTCGTGCTCGTCGCCGTTGTTGTTGGGCGGGCGTGAGAGGCGGCATGAAGCTGGACGAGTGCGGATGGGCCACTGCATGGCTGCTGCGTTATTGGTGGTGCGGCTTGTCACCTGTGCCGGGCAGTCGGTGCAGCTGGATGGCCCGGGGGCGCGGGCGGCAGTCCGGCCGACCGGCTGGCAGTGAAGCCGAGCGCTTTTCTTCGGAAGCGATCTTGATCGGCCAGCCGGCGGTTGGAAAACTTCGGTCGGCCAGTTCTGGCTGTCTGATGCGGCCGGGGCCGAAATGTGGATTTCTCCGCCGGCCCGTGTCGGACTGCTGTCGGTCATACCTCGTTGGAAAGCGGCGGCGACGCCGCACGCGGCAGTGTCAGTCCGCTCCCGATTCGACGAGGGACGGCGTCGCCAGACCGCCTGGCCCGCCGGGCAACCGGCATCCGCTGCAGTCTTTCGGCAGTAACATGACGACGCAACAGGGCAACTGGCCCGGGTAAAGAGCGTCCGCTGCGGCCGAAGGGGCCGCACCGGAGGCCAGCGACGGCGTGCGGCTGGCTCTTTGGCCGGCGGAGGTGCAGCCGTTGGCTGAAGACCGCTTTCGGACGGCTATGTCCGCCGGTCGGCCCGCTGTGCTCGTCGGGTGCGCGGCGCGGGGAAGAGGAAGGCAAGCGGCATCGAACGCTACCACATTCGTGCGGGCCGACCCGAAGCGGTGCGCGCTGGAAGTCCGCGAAATGCAACCGGAGAAGAAAGTATGAATGTGGCAACTCATGAACTGAAAATTGTCAGTGGCAAATGGTTAACCAAATGTGTTGAAGGTGGCAAATCATTAACTGAACACTCTGGCAAATGGATAACCGGCGTGTTAAAATGGTATGTTTAATAAAAGCTGGAAATGATGAAGCCAACACAGCCAAACGAAGGCGGGGACGGTAGTGTGGCTGAGGGCATGTCTTTAAGCCGTCGGTCGAATGTCTCTGCCAGTTGGAATCTTTTCTGGAAGAAGGGAAAAAAATTGGAAATGCCTAGCCGTCCGCCGTCGGGTGCGTTCCATCGGGCTCGGCCAGCCGCGTCGATGGGTGCCAGAACGGTGCGGCTGCCTTTCGGGAGAGCGGAGATACGGCCTGTCAAGTTTCGTCCCGGAAGTCTTGATGGAGTTAAATCCGAAGCCGTTTGCGGGAAATTAGTTCCAGGGCTCGGTCACCGAAGTCAAATTCGTCCCGCCAACTTGACACTTGTCATTTCTGTCCTTAGGGGTTGGCGGGGTATCTGCACAGATCGAGAATTGGTGGGTTTTCCTAAAATACGTCTCGAGCCTCCAGGTCTGCAGAGACCGACCAGGGCTGCCGCCCAAACGACTATTCACCCTTTTTGGGCGGGAATTTATTCCCTTTTTGCCCATTTTTCGGGTTTTTGGTCGGGCTTCAAAAGCGGCAGCCCGAGGCCTGGCAGAGGCCGGGGCGTCGCCCTTGGCGCCTCGCGCGACCCGATTAAGCCCCAAAAGGAGGTCTGGAAATCGGCAGAACTAATCTTGTCGTTTTGTCACTTACCCGGTGAGGCGGAGAGGCGAGCCCTGAGGGGCTCTCGCTTCTGGTCGGAAGCGCCCGGACGGCAGGGCGTGACCCGCTCCGGGGCCAGCGGCTGGTGGATAGTTTGACTGGGGCGGTACAACTGTCACACTGTAACGCAGGTGTCCTAAGGCGAGCTCAGGGTGGACAGAAACCTCCCGTGGAACAGAAGGGCAAAAGCTCGTTTGATCTTGATTTTCAGTATGAATACAGACCGTGAAAGCGGGGCCTCACGATCCTTCTGACCTATTGGGTTTTAAGCAGGTGTCAGAAAAGTTACCACAGGGATAACTGGCTTGTGGCGGCCAAGCGTTCATAGCGACGTCGTTTTTTGATCCTTCGATGTCGGCTCTTCCTATCATTGTGAAGCAGAATTCACCAAGCGTTGGATTGTTCACCCACGAACAGGGAACGTGAGCTGGGTTTAGACCGTCGTGAGACAGGTTAGTTTTACCCGACTGATGATGTGTTGTTGCAACAGTAATCCTGCTCAGTACGAGTGGAACTGCAGGTTCAGACATTTGGTGTATGTGCTTGGCTGAGGAGCCAATGGTGCGAAGCTACCATCTGTGGGCTTATGACTGAATGCCTCTAAGTCAGAATCCCACCTAAACGTAACTATACCCTAGCGCCGCGGATCACCGGTTGGCCTGGGATAGCCGACTCCGGTCGGTGTGTAGTGCCGCTCGTTTCGGGGCTGGAGTGCGGACGGATGGGCGCCGCCCCTCTCCTGTTTACGCACAGCATGTTCGTGGGGAACCTGGTGCTAAATTATGCGCAGAGGACCTGATTCTGGCTCAGCGTTTCGTACGTAGCAGAGCAGCTATCTCGTTGCAATCTATTGAAAGTCAGCCCTCGAGCCAAACCTTTGTCAGTAACAAGTGCAAACCGCCCACCTACCCTCTCCTGGGATGCTCCTCGCGTGAGGACGCACTTCGCTAGGGCTTTGGCAAGCGGGGGGAGTGAGGAAGGCAGGTGGACCGTGGAGCTCCTCGCCCGAGGTCTCTGCCACCTCCTACTCCGGATCACTCCGCGTCCTTCTTCGGATGGCATGCTCCGTGTGAAATACTCGACTGCTTCCTGGCCAGTTGCAGTATGAGGCCTTTCGCCCGGTCGTGCTTTATGCGACTAAAGACGGAGTGCTACCTGGGTCCTTACCTTGGCCAGGCGTTCGAATCTTGCTACTCATCCCGTTACCGCGCCTCTCTTTATTTCTCCTCCCATCCCTCAGCCCAAAAGTACATTGGTGAATGATTTATCCCCCCCACACTTTACTTTCTGGAATCGGTTAATGACATGGCTCCTCACAGGTGGGGGTCTTGCCTTATGCCGTTGAGTGGACAGGGGCGCGCAGTTCCCGCAGCATTTGCCAGTCAGTTTATGAATCGCTGCACATGGTGAATGCAAGTTGCTGGTTAATGAGTTGCTGCGACAGACATTGGTGAATGAGTTGCCTGAATACAAGTTGCTGGTTAATGAGTTGCTGCGACAGACATTGGTGAATGAGTTGCCTGAATACAAGTTGCTGGTTAATGAGTTGCTACTGCAGACATTGGTTAATGAGTTGCCACTTCAACTTGGGGCTACGCTTGGTTGAAATGTGTGTTGTCGGGCTTAATAGTCGCCAAGGGGGTGCATGACAGGACGTAGCCGGGTTTGAGGGTGTGTTTTCGGTGTTGTATTTCAACTTATGTCGATCGGGGTGAAGGAAGGGAGGTAGCTGAGCTTGTGCGGCCGGCGGTCAGAGGGCGGCGGGGAGGGGTGATTTGTGGTGGTGTAGGGAGAGTGCCGATGGGGATTAATCAGTGTCAGTAGCCGAGAAGGAGGGCATATTTGCGGTGTGGCTTTTAAACTGATGTCGACAGGGCGGCGGAGGGCAATTTGCTGCTTGTTGTTGTCGTCGTGATGGTGCTGGTCGCCGTTGTTGTGGGGCGGCCGTGAGTGCGGGCGGCATGAAGCTGCTTGAGCGCCAATGGTCGAATACATATCTGCTGCCTCATTGGGGGTGCAGCTTGTAACCTGTGCCGACCAGCCACGGTTGCTTGATGGCAGGGGGGCGGAGCGGCCTGCAAGCCGAGCGCCTTTCTTCGGAAGCGGGCTTGATCGGCCAGCCGGTGGGTGGAAAACTTCGGTCGGCCAGTTCTGGCTGTCTGATGCGGCCGGGGCTGCAATGCGGATTGCTCCGCCGTCCCTTGTCGGACTGCTTTCGGCCATACCTCGATGGAAAGCGGCGGCGACGTCGCAGGCGGCGGTGGCAGCCCGCTCCTGATGCGACGAGGGACGGCGTCGCTAGGCCGCTTGGGCCGCCGGGCAACCGGCATCCGCTGCAGTCTTTCGGCAGTAACATGGCGACGCAACGTGGCAACGGGCCCGGGTAAAGATGATCGGCTGCCGCCGGACGGGCCGAACAGGAGGCAAGCGACGGCTTGCGGCTGGCTCGTTGCCCGACGGAGCTGCAGCCGTTGGCTGGAGACCGCTTTCGGACGGCTGTTTCCGCTGGTCGGCCAGCTGCACTCGTCTGGTGCACGGCGCGGGGAAGAGGAAGGCACGCGGCATCGAACACAATCACATGCGTGCCGGCCGACCCGAAGCGGAGCGGGTTGGAAGTCCGCGAACCTCATGGAGTCAAACCTGTTGAAATCGCGGGCAACTATGCTGGGCTCTGCCGGGCAGAAAGCGGTCTTCACGCCTCCGTGGTCGCGCGTGGTGCGGGGCACGGGGTCGGAGGAGGATTTATCGTGGGAAGTATGAGGATGGTGCCCTGAAGCGGTGGCAGGTCTCGGCGGGGCGGAGTGATTTCTTGTGCTGTGCTAAGCCTGCCAATGGGGGTGTCCTCAGTGTCGCTATCCCGGGAAGGAGGGTGCATTTTCGGCGTTGCGTTTAAATTCATGTCGACAGGGCGGAGGTTTAAGGTGCGAGTTGCTGTCGTCGTGCTCGTCGCCGTTGTTGTTGGGCGGGCGTGAGAGGCGGCATGAAGCTGGACGAGTGCGGATGGGCCACTGCATGGCTGCTGCGTTATTGGTGGTGCGGCTTGTCACCTGTGCCGGGCAGTCGGTGCAGCTGGATGGCCCGGGGGCGCGGGCGGCAGTCCGGCCGACCGGCTGGCAGTGAAGCCGAGCGCTTTTCTTCGGAAGCGACCTTGATCGGCCAGCCGGCGGGTGGAAAACTTCGGTCGGCCAGTTCTGGCTGTCTGATGCGGCCGGGGCCGAAATGTGGATTTCTCCGCCGGCCCGTGTCAGACTGCTGTCGGTCATACCTCGTTGGAAAGCGGCGGCGACGCCGCACGCGGCAGTGTCAGTCCGCTCCCGATTCGACGAGGGACGGCGTCGCCAGACCGCCTGGCCCGCCGGGCAACCGGCATCCGCTGCAGTCTTTCGGCAGTAACATGACGACGCAACGGGGCAACTGGCCCGGGTAAAGAGCGTCCGCTGCGGCCGAAGGGGTCGCACCGGAGGCCAGCGACGGCGTGCTGCTGGGTCTTTGGCCGGCGGAGGTGCAGCTGTTGGCTGGAGACCGCTTTCGGACGGCTATGTCCGCCGGTCGGCTGGCTGTGCTCGTCGGGTGCGCGGCGCGGGGAAGAGAAAGGCAATCGGCATCGAACGCTATCACATTCGTGCGGGCCGACCCGAAGCGGTGCGCGCTGGAAGTCCGCGAAATGCAACCGGAATAGAAAGTATGAATGTGGCAACTCAAGAACTGAAAATTGTCGGTGGCAAATGGTTAACCAAATGTGTTGAAGGTGGCAAATCATTAACTGAACACTCTGGCAAATGGATAACCGGCGTGTTAAAATGGTATGTTTAATAAAAGCTGGAAATGATGAAGCCAACACAGCCAAACGAAGGCGGGGACGGTAGTGTGGCATAAGGGCATGTCTTTACGCCGTCGGTCGAATGTCTCTGCCAGTTGGAATCTTTTCTGGAAGAAGGGAAAACAATTGGAAATGCCTAGCCGTCCGCCGTGGGGTGCGTTCCATCGGGCTCGGCCAGCCGCGTCGATGGGTGCCGGAACGGTGCGGCTGCCTTTCGGGAGAGCGGAGATACGGCCTGTCAAGTTTCGTCCCGGAAGTCTGGATGGAGTTAAATCCGAAGCCGTTTGTGGGAAATTAGTTCCAGGGCTCGGTCACCGAAGTCAAATTCGTCCCGCCAACTTGACACTTGTCATTTCTGTCCTTAGGGGTTGGCGGGGTATCTGCACAGATCGAGAATTGGTGGGTTTTCCTAAAATACGTCTCGAGCCTCCAGGTCTGCAGAGACCGACCAGGGCTGCCGCCCAAACGACTATTCACCCTTTTTGGGCGGGAATTTATTCCCTTTTTGCCCATTTTTCGGGTTTTTGGTCGGGCTTCAAAAGCGGCAGCCCGAGGCCTGGCAGAGGCCGGGGCATCGCCCCTGGCGCCTCGCGCGACCCGATTAAGCCCCAAAAGGAGGTCGGGAAATCGGCAGAACTAATCTTATCGTTTTGTCACTTACCCGGTGAGGCGGGGAGGCGAGCCCTGAGGGGCTCTCGCTTCTGGTCGGAAGCGCCCGGACGGCAGGGCGCGACCCGCTCCGGGGCCAGCGGCTGGTGCATAGTTTGACTGGGGCGGTACACCTGTCACACTGTAACGCAGGTGTCCTAAGGCGAGCTCAGGGAGGACAGAAACCTCCCGTGGAACAGAATGGCAAAAGCTCGTTTGATCTTGATTTTCAATATGAATACAGACCGTGAAAGCGGGGCCTCACGATCCTTCTGACCTTTTGGGTTTAAACAGGTGTCCGAAAAGTTACCACAGGGATAACTGGCTTGTGGCGGCCAAGCGTTCATAGCGACGTCATTTTTTGATCCTTCGATGTCGGCTCTTCCTATCATTGTGAAGCAGAATTCACCAAGCGTTGGATTGTTCACCCACGAACAGGGAACGTGAGCTGGGTTTAGACCGTCGTGAGACAGGTTAGTTTTACCCGACTGATGATGTGTTGTTGCAACAGTAATCCTGCTCAGTACGAGTGGAACTGCAGGTTCAGACACTTGGTGTATGTGCTTGGCGGAGGAGCCAATGGTGCGAAGCTACCATCTGTGGGCTTATGACTGAACGCCTCTAAGTGAGAATCCCACCTAAACGTAACGATACCCTAGCGCCGCGGATCACCAGTTGGCCTGGGATAGCTGACTCCGGTCGGTGTGTAGTGCCGCACGTTTCGGGGCTGGAGTGCGGACGGATGGGCGCCGCCCCTCTCCTGTTTACGCACAGCATGTTCGTGGGGAATCTGGTGCTAAATTATGCGTAGACGACCTGATTCTGGCTCAGCGTTTCGTACGTAGCAGAGCAGCTATCTCGTTGCAATCTATTGAAAGTCAGCCCTCGAGCCAAACCTTTGTCAGTAGCAAGTGCAAACCGCCCACCTACCCTCTCCTGGGATGCTCCTCGCGTGAGGACGCATTTCGCTAGGGCTTTGGCAAGCGGGAGGAGTGAGGAAGGCAGGTGGACCGTGGAGCTCCTCGCCCGAGGTCTCTGCCACCTCCTCCTCCGGATCACTCCGCGTCCTTCTTCGGATGGCATGCTCCGTGTGAAATACTCGACTGCTTCCTGGCCAGTTGCAGTATGAGGCCGTTCGCCCGGTCATGCTTTATTCGACTAAAGACGGAGTGCTACCTGGGTCCTCACCTTGGCCAGGCTTTCGACTCTTGGTACTCATCCCGTTACCGCGCCTCTCTTTATTTCTCCTCCCATCCCTCACCCCAAAAGTACATTGGTGAATGATTTATCCCCCCCACACTTTACTTTCTGGAATCGGTTAATCAGATGGCTCCTCACAGGTGGGGGTCTTGCCTTATGCCGTGGCCGGGGACAGGGGCGCACAGTTCCCGCAGCATTTGCCAGTCAGTTTATGAATCGCTGCACATGGTGAATGCAACTTGCTGGTTAATGAGTTGCTGCGACAGACATTGGTGAATGAGTTGCCTGAATACAAGTTGCTGGCTCATGAGTTGCTACCGCAGATATTGTTTAATGAGTTGCCTGAATACAAGTTGCTGGTTAATGAGTTGCTACTGCAGACATTGGTTAATGTGTTGCCACTTCAACTTGGGGCTGCGCTTGGTTGAAATGTGTGTTGTCGGGCTTAATAGTCGCCAAGGGGGTGCATGACAGGACGTAGCCGGGTTTGAGGGTGTGTTTTCGGTGTTGTATTTCAACTTATGTCGATCGGGGTGAGGGAAGGGAGGTAGCTGAGCTTGTGCGGCCGGCGGTCAGAGGACGGCGGGGAGGGCTGATTTGTGGTGGTGTAGGGAGACTGCCGATGGGGATTAATCAGTGTCAGTAGCCGAGAAGGAGGGCATATTTGCGGTGTGGCTTTTAAACTGATGTCGACAGGGCGGCGGAGGGCAATTTGCTGCTTGTTGTTGTCGTCGTGATGGTGCTGGTCGCCGTTGTTGTGGGGCGGCCGTGAGTGCGGGCGGCATGAAGCTGCTTGAGCGCCAATGGTCGAATACATATCTGCTGCCTCATTGGGGGTGCATCTTGTAACCTGTGCCGACCAGCCACGGTTGCTTGATGGCAGGGGGGCGGAGCGGCCTGCAAGCCGAGCGCCTTTCTTCGGAAGCGGGCTTGATCGGCCAGCCGGTGGGTGGAAAACTTCGGTCGGCCAGTTCTGGCTGTCTGATGCGGCCGGGGCTGCAATGCGGATTGCTCCGCCGTCCCTTGTCGGACTGCTTTCGGCCATACCTCGATGGAAAGCGGCGGCGACGTCGCAGGCGGCGGTGGCAGCCCGCTCCTGATGCGACGAGGGACGGCGTCGCTAGGCCGCTTGGGCCGCCGGGCAACCGGCATCCGCTGCAGTCTTTCGGCAGTAACATGGCGACGCAACGTGGCAACGGGCCCGGGTAAAGATGATCGGCTGCCGCCGGACGGGCCGAACAGGAGGCAAGCGACGGCTTGCGGCTGGCTCGTTGCCCGGCGGAGCTGCAGCCGTTGGCTGGAGACCGCTTTCGGACGGCTGTTTCCGCTGGTCGGCCAGCTGCACTCGTCTGGTGCACGGCGCGGGGAAGAGGAAGGCACGCGGCATCGAACACAATCACATGCGTGCCGGCCGACCCGAAGCGGAGCGGGTTGGAAGTCCGCGAACCTCATGGAGTCAAACCTGTTGAAATCGCGGGCAACTATGCTGGGCTCTGCCGGGCAGAAAGCGGTCTTCGCGCCTCCGTGGTCGCGCGTGGTGCGGGGCACGGGGTCGGAGGAGGATTTATCGTGGGAAGTATGAGGATGGTGCCCTGAAGCGGTGGCCGGTCTCGGCGGGGCGGAGTGATTTCTTGTGCTGTGCTAAGCCTGCCAATGGGGGTGTCCTCAGTTTCGCTATCCCGGGAAGTAGGGTGCATTTTCGGCGTTGCTTTTAAATTCATGTCGACAGGGCGGAGGTTTAAGGTGCGAGTTGCTGTCGTCGTGCTCGTCGCCGTTGTTGTTGGGCGGGCGTGAGAGGCGGCATGAAGCTGGACGAGTGCGGATGGGCCACTGCATGGCTGCTGCGTTATTGGTGGTGCGGCTTGTCACCTGTGCCGGGCAGTCGGTGCAGCTGGAGGGCCCGGGGGCGCGGGCGGCAGTCCGGCCGACCGGCTGGCAGTGAAGCCGAGCGCTTTTCTTCGGAAGCGACCTTGATCGGCCAGCCGGCGGGTGGAAAACTTCGGTCGGCCAGTTCTGGCTGTCTGATGCGGCCGGGGCCGAAATGTGGATTTCTCCGCCGGCCCGTGTCAGACTGCTGTCGGTCATACCTCGTTGGAAAGCGGCGGCGACGCCGCACGCGGCAGTGTCAGTCCGCTCCCGATTCGACGAGGGACGGCGTCGCCAGACCGCCTGGCCCGCCGGGCAACCGGCATCCGCTGCAGTCTTTCGGCAGTAACATGACGACGCAACGGGGCAACTGGCCCGGGTAAAGAGCGTCCGCTGCGGCCGAAGGGGCCGCACCGGAGGCCAGCGACGGCGTGCTGCTGGGTCTTTGGCCGGCGGAGGTGCAGCTGTTGGCTGGAGACCGCTTTCGGACGGCTATGTCCGCCGGTCGGCTGGCTGTGCTCGTCGGGTGCGCGGCGCGGGGAAGAGAAAGGCAATCGGCATCGAACGCTATCACATTCGTGCGGGCCGACCCGAAGCGGTGCGCGCTGGAAGTCCGCGAAATGCAACCGGAGAAGAAAGTATGAATGTGGCAACTCATGAACTGAAAATTGTCGGTGGCAAATGGTTAACCAAATGTGTTGAAGGTGGCAAATCATTAACTGAACACTCTGGCAAATGGATAACCGGCGTGTTAAAATGGTATGTTTAATAAAAGCTGGAAATGATGAAGCCAACACAGCCAAACGAAGGCGGGGACGGTAGTGTGGCATAAGGGCATGTCTTTACGCCGTCGGTCGAATGTCTCTGCCAGTTGGAATCTTTTCTGGAAGAAGGGAAAACAATTGGAAATGCCTAGCCGTCCGCCGTGGGGTGCGTTCCATCGGGCTCGGCCAGCCGCGTCGATGGGTGCCGGAACGGTGCGGCTGCCTTTCGGGAGAGCGGAGATACGGCCTGTCAAGTTTCGTCCCGGAAGTCTGGATGGAGTTAAATCCGAAGCCGTTTGTGGGAAATTAGTTCCAGGGCTCGGTCACCGAAGTCAAATTCGTCCCGCCAACTTGACACTTGTCATTTCTGTCCTTAGGGGTTGGCGGGGTATCTGCACAGATCGAGAATTGGTGGGTTTTCCTAAAATACGTCTCGAGCCTCCAGGTCTGCAGAGACCGACCAGGGCTGCCGCCCAAACGACTATTCACCCTTTTTGGGCGGGAATTTATTCCCTATTTGCCCATTTTTCGGGTTTTTGGTCGGGCTTCAAAAGCGGCAGCCCGAGGCCTGGCAGAGGCCGGGGCGTCGCCCCTGGCGCCTCGCGCGACCCGATTAAGCCCCAAAAGGAGGTCGGGAAATCGGCAGAACTAATCTTGTCGTTTTGTCACTTACCCGGTGAGGCGGAGAGGCGAGCCCTGAGGGGCTCTCGCTTCTGGTCGGAAGCGCCCGGACGGCAGGGCGCGTCCCGCTCCGGGGCCAGCGGCTGGTGGATAGTTTGACTGGGGCGGTACACCTGTCACACTGTAACGCAGGTGTCCTAAGGCGAGCTCAGGGAGGACAGAAACCTCCCGTGGAACAGAAGGGCAAAAGCTCGTTTGATCTTGATTTTCAGTATGAATACAGACCGTGAAAGCGGGGCCTCACGATCCTTCTGACCTATTGGGTTTTAAGCAGGTGTCAGAAAAGTTACCACAGGGATAACTGGCTTGTGGCGGCCAAGCGTTCATAGCGACGTCGTTTTTTGATCCTTCGATGTCGGCTCTTCCTATCATTGTGAAGCAGAATTCACCAAGCGTTGGATTGTTCACCCACGAACAGGGAACGTGAGCTGGGTTTAGACCGTCGTGAGACAGGTTAGTTTTACCCGACTGATGATGTGTTATTGCAACAGTAATCCTGCTCAGTACGAGTGGAACTGCAGGTTCAGACATTTGGTGTATGTGCTTGGCTGAGGAGCCAATGGTGCGAAGCTACCATCTGTGGGCTTATGACTGAATGCCTCTAAGTCAGAATCCCACCTAAACGTAACTATACCCTAGCGCCGCAGATCACCGGTTGGCCTGGGATAGCCGACTCCGGTCGGTGTGTAGTGCCGCTCGTTTCGGGGCTGGAGTGCGGACGGATGGGCGCCGCCCATCTCCTGTTTACGCACAGCATGTTCGTGGGGAACCTGGTGCTAAATTATGCGCAGAGGACCTGATTCTGGCTCAGCGTTTCGTACGTAGCAGAGCAGCTATCTCGTTGCAATCTATTGAAAGTCAGCCCTCGAGCCAAACCTTTGTCAGTAACAAGTGCAAACCGCCCACCTACCCTCTCCTGGGATGCTCCTCGCGTGAGGACGCACTTCGCTAGGGCTTTGGCAAGCGGGGGGAGTGAGGAAGGCAGGTGGACCGTGGAGCTCCTCGCCCGAGGTCTCTGCCACCTCCTACTCCGGATCACTCCGCGTCCTTCTTCGGATGGCATGCTCCGTGTGAAATACTCGACTGCTTCCTGGCCAGTTGCAGTATGAGGCCTTTCGCCCGGTCGTGCTATATTCGACTAAAGACGGAGTGCTACCTGGGTCCTTACCTTGGCCAGGCGTTCGAATCTTGGTACTCATCCCGTTACCGCGCCTCTCTTTATTTCTCCTCCCATCCCTCAGCCCAAAAGTACATTGGTGAATGATTTATCCCCCCCACACTTTACTTTCTGGAATCGGTTAATGACATGGCTCCTCACAGGTGGGGGTCTTGCCTTATGCCGTTGAGTGGACAGGGGCGCGCAGTTCCCGCAGCATTTGCCAGTCAGTTTATGAATCGCTGCACATGGTGAATGCAAGTTGCTGGTTAATGAGTTGCTGCGACAGACATTGGTGAATGAGTTGCCTGAATACAAGTTGCTGGTTAATGAGTTGCTGCGACAGACATTGGTGAATGAGTTGCCTGAATACAAGTTGCTGGTTAATGAGTTGCTACTGCAGACATTGGTTAATGAGTTGCCACTTCAACTTGGGGCTGCGCTTGGTTGAAATGTGTGTTGTCGGGCTTAATAGTCGCCAAGGGGCTGCATGACAGGACGTAGCCGGGTTTGAGGGTGTGTTTTCGGTGTTGTATTTCAACTTATGTCGATCAGGGTGAAGGAAGGGAGGTAGCTGAGCTTGTGCGGCCGGCGGTCAGAGGGCGGCGGGGAGGGGTGATTTGTGGTGGTGTAGGGAGAGTGCCGATGGGGATTAATCAGTGTCAGTAGCCGAGAAGGAGGGCATATTTGCGGTGTGGCTTTTAAACTGATGTCGACAGGGCGGCGGAGGGCAATTTGCTGCTTGTTGTTGTCGTCGTGATGGTGCTGGTCGCCGTTGTTGTGGGGCGGCCGTGAGTGCGGGCGGCATGAAGCTGCTTGAGCGCCAATGGTCGAATACATATCTGCTGCCTCATTGGGGGTGCATCTTGTAACCTGTGCCTACCAGCCACGGTTGCTTGATGGCAGGGGGGCGGAGCGGCCTGCAAGCCGAGCGCCTTTCTTCGGAAGCGGGCTTGATCGGCCAGCCGGTGGGTGGAAAACTTCGGTCGGCCAGTTCTGGCTGTCTGATGCGGCCGGGGCTGCAATGCGGATTGCTCCGCCGTCCCTTGTCGGACTGCTTTCGGCCATACCTCGATGGAAAGCGGCGGCGACGTCGCAGGCGGCGGTGGCAGCCCGCTCCTGATGCGACGAGGGACGGCGTCGCTAGGCCGCTTGGGCCGCCGGGCAACCGGCATCCGCTGCAGTCTTTCGGCAGTAACATGGCGACGCAACGTGGCAACGGGCCCGGGTAAAGATGATCGGCTGCCGCCGGACGGGCCGAACAGGAGGCAAGCGACGGCTTGCGGCTGGCTCGTTGCCCGGCGGAGCTGCAGCCGTTGGCTGGAGACCGCTTTCGGACGGCTGTTTCCGCTGGTCGGCCAGCTGCACTCGTCTGGTGCACGGCGCGGGGAAGAGGAAGGCACGCGGCATCGAACACAATCACATGCGTGCCGGCCGACCCGAAGCGGAGCGGGTTGGAAGTCCGCGAACCTCATGGAGTCAAACCTGTTGAAATCGCGGGCAACTATGCTGGGCTCTGCCGGGCAGAAAGCGGTCTTCGCGCCTCCGTGGTCGCGCGTGGTGCGGGGCACCGGGTCGGAGGAGGATTTATCGTGGGAAGTATGAGGATGGTGCCCTGAAGCGGTGGCCGGTCTCGGCGGGGCGGAGTGATTTCTTGTGCTGTGCTAAGCCTGCCAATGGGGGTGTCCTCAGTGTCGCTATCCCGGGAAGGAGGGTGCATTTTCGGCGTTGCTTTTAAATTCATGTCGACAGGGCGGAGGTTTAAGGTGCGAGTTGCTGTCGTCGTGCTCGTCGCCGTTGTTGTTGGGCGGTCGTGAGAGGCGGCATGAAGCTCGACGAGTGCGGATGGGCCACTGCATGGCTGCTGCGTTATTGGTGGTGCGGCTTGTCACCTGTGCCGGGCAGTCGGTGCAGCTGGATGGCCCGGGGGCGCGGGCGGCAGTCCGGCCGACCGGCTGGCAGTGAAGCCGAGCGCTTTTCTTCGGAAGCGACCTTGATCGGCCAGCCGGCGGGTGGAAAACTTCGGTCGGCCACTTCTGGCTGTCTGATGCGGCCGGGGCCGAAATGTGGATTTCTCCGCCGGCCCGTGTCAGACTGCTGTCGGTCATACCTCGTTGGAAAGCGGCGGCGACGCCGCACGCGGCAGTGTCAGTCCGCTCCCGATTCGACGAGGGACGGCGTCGCCAGACCGCCTGGCCCGCCGGGCAACCGGCATCCGCTGCAGTCTTTCGGCAGTAACATGACGACGCAACGGGGCAACTGGCCCGGGTGAAGAGCGTCCGCTGCGGCCGAAGGGGCCGCACCGGAGGCCAGCGACGGCGTGCTGCTGGGTCTTTGGCCGGCGGAGGTGCAGCTGTTGGCTGGAGACCGCTTTCGGACGGCTATGTCCGCCGGTCGGCTGGCTGTGCTCGTCGGGTGCGCGGCGCGGGGAAGAGAAAGGCAATCGGCATCGAACGCTATCACATTCGTGCGGGCCGACCCGAAGCGGTGCGCGCTGGAAGTCCGCGAAATGCAACCGGAGAAGAAAGTATGAATGTGGCAACTCATGAACTGAAAATTGTCGGTGGCAAATGGTTAACCAAATGTGTTGAAGGTGGCAAATCATTAACTGAACACTCTGGCAAATGGATAACCGGCGTGTTAAAATGGTATGTTTAATAAAAGCTGGAAATGATGAAGCCAAAACAGCCAAACGAAGGCGGGGACGGTAGTGTGGCATAAGGGCATGTCTTTACGCCGTCGGTCGAATGTCTCTGCCAGTTGGAATCTTTTCTGGAAGAAGGGAAAACAATTGGAAATGCCTAGCCGTCCGCCGTGGGGTGCGTTCCATCGGGCTCGGCCAGCCGCGTCGATGGGTGCCGGAACGGTGCGGCTGCCTTTCGGGAGAGCGGAGATACGGCCTGTCAAGTTTCGTCCCGGAAGTCTGGATGGAGTTAAATCCGAAGCCGTTTGCGGGAAATTAGTGCCAGGGCTCGGTCACCGAAGTCAAATTCGTCCCGCCAACTTGACACTTGTCATTTCTGTCCTTAGGGGTTGGCGGGGTATCTGCACAGATCGAGAATTGGTGGGTTTTCCTAAAATACGTCTCGAGCCTCCAGGTCTGCAGAGACCGACCAGGGCTGCCGCCCAAACGACTATTCACCCTTTTTGGGCGGGAATTTATTCCCTTTTTGCCCATTTTTCGGGTTTTTGGTCGGGCTTCAAAAGCGGCAGCCCGAGGCCTGGCAGAGGCCGGTGCATCGCCCCTGGCGCCTCGCGCGACCCGATTAAGCCCCAAAAGGAGGTCGGGAAATCGGCAGAACTAATCTTATCGTTTTGTCACTTACCCGGTGAGGCGGGGAGGCGAGCCCTGAGGGGCTCTCGCTTCTGGTCGGAAGCGCCCGGACGGCAGGGCGCGACCCGCTCCGGGGCCAGCGGCTGGTGGATAGTTTGACTGGGGCGGGACACCTGTCACACTGTAACGCAGGTGTCCTAAGGCGAGCTCAGGGAGGACAGAAACCTCCCGTGGAACAGAATGGCAAAAGCTCGTTTGATCTTGATTTTCAATATGAACACAGACCGTGAAAGCGGGGCCTCACGATCCTTCTGACCTTTTGGGTTTAAACAGGTGTCCGAAAAGTTACCACAGGGATAACTGGCTTGTGGCGGCCAAGCGTTCATAGCGACGTCATTTTTTGATCCTTCGATGTCGGCTCTTCCTATCATTGTGAAGCAGAATTCACCAAGCGTTGGATTGTTCACCCACGAACAGGGAACGTGAGCTGGGTTTAGACCGTCGTGAGACAGGTTAGTTTTACCCGACTGATGATGTGTTGTTGCAACAGTAATCCTGCTCAGTACGAGTGGAACTGCAGGTTCAGACACTTGGTGTATGTGCTTGGCGGAGGAGCCAATGGTGCGAAGCTACCATCTGTGGGCTTATGACTGAACGCCTCTAAGTGAGAATCCCACCTAAACATAACGATACCCTAGCGCCGCGGATCACCAGTTGGCCTGGGATAGCTGACTCCGGTCGGTGTGTAGTGCCGCACGTTTCGGGGCTGGAGTGCGGACGGATGGGCGCCGCCCCTCTCCTGTTTACGCACAGCATGTTCGTGGGGAATCTGGTGCTAAATTATGCGTAGACGACCTGATTCTGGCTCAGCGTTTCGTACGTAGCAGAGCAGCTATCTCGTTGCAATCTATTGAAAGTCAGCCCTCGAGCCAAACCTTTGTCAGTAGCAAGTGCAAACCGCCCACCTACCCTCTCCTGGGATGCTCCTCGCGTGAGGACGCACTTCGCTAGGGCTTTGGCAAGCGGGAGGAGTGAGGAAGGCAGGTGGACCGTGGAGCTCCTCGCCCGAGGTCTCTGCCACCTCCTCCTCCGGATCACTCCGCGTCCTTCTTCGGATGGCATGCTCCGTGTGAAATACTCGACTGCTTCCTGGCCAGTTGCAGTATGAGGCCGTTCGCCCGGTCATGCTTTATTCGACTAAAGACGGAGTGCTACCTGGGTCCTCACCTTGGCCAGGCGTTCGACTCTTGGTACTCATCCCGTTACCGCGCCTCTCTTTATTTCTCCTCCCATCCCTCACCCCAAAAGTACATTGGTGAATGATTTATCCCCCCCACACTTTACTTTCTGGAATCGGTTAATCAGATGGCTCCTCACAGGTGGGGGTTTTGCCTTATGCCGTGGCCGGGGACAGGGGCGCACGG
>NC_091987.1:157840506-157848006 GCF_044704955.1 Pristiophorus japonicus
GCGTTGCTTTTAAATTCATGTCGACAGGGCGGAGGTTTAAGGTGCGAGTTGCTGTCGTCGTGCTCGTCGCCGTTGTTGTTGGGCGGGCGTGAGAGGCGGCATGAAGCTGGACGAGTCCGGATGGGCCACTGCATGGCTGCTGCGTTATTGGTGGTGCGGCTTGTCACCTGTGCCGGGCAGTCGGTGCAGCTGGATGGCCCGGGGGCGCGGGCGGCAGTCCGGCCGACCGGCTGGCAGTGAAGCCGAGCGCTTTTCTTCGGAAGCGATCTTGATCGGCCAGCCGGCGGTTGGAAAACTTCGGTCGGCCAGTTCTGGCTGTCTGATGCGGCCGGGGCCGAAATGTGGATTTCTCCGCCGGCCCGTGTCGGACTGCTGTCGGTCATACCTCGTTGGAAAGCGGCGGCGACGCCGCACGCGGCAGTGTCAGTCCGCTCCCGATTCGACGAGGGACGGCGTCGCCAGACCGCCTGGCCCGCCGGGCAACCGGCATCCGCTGCAGTCTTTCGGCAGTAACATGACGACGCAACAGGGCAACTGGCCCGGGTAAAGAGCGTCCGCTGCGGCCGAAGGGGCCGCACCGGAGGCCAGCGACGGCGTGCGGCTGGCTCTTTGGCCGGCGGAGGTGCAGCCGTTGGCTGAAGACCGCTTTCGGACGGCTATGTCCGCCGGTCGGCCCGCTGTGCTCGTCGGGTGCGCGGCGCGGGGAAGAGGAAGGCAAGCGGCATCGAACGCTACCACATTCGTGCGGGCCGACCCGAAGCGGTGCGCGCTGGAAGTCCGCGAAATGCAACCGGAGAAGAAAGTATGAATGTGGCAACTCATGAACTGAAAATTGTCAGTGGCAAATGGTTAACCAAATGTGTTGAAGGTGGCAAATCATTAACTGAACACTCTGGCAAATGGATAACCGGCGTGTTAAAATGGTATGTTTAATAAAAGCTGGAAATGATGAAGCCAACACAGCCAAACGAAGGCGGGGACGGTAGTGTGGCTGAGGGCATGTCTTTAAGCCGTCGGTCGAATGTCTCTGCCAGTTGGAATCTTTTCTGGAAGAAGGGAAAAAAATTGGAAATGCCTAGCCGTCCGCCGTGGGGTGCGTTCCATCGGGCTCGGCCAGCCGCGTCGATGGGTGCCAGAACGGTGCGGCTGCCTTTCGGGAGAGCGGAGATACGGCCTGTCAAGTTTCGTCCCGGAAGTCTGGATGGAGTTAAATCCGAAGCCGTTTGCGGGAAATTAGTTCCAGGGCTCGGTCACCGAAGTCAAATTCGTCCCGCCAACTTGACACTTGTCATTTCTGTCCTTAGGGGTTGGCGGGGTATCTGCACAGATCGAGAATTGGTGGGTTTTCCTAAAATACGTCTCGAGCCTCCAGGTCTGCAGAGACCGACCAGGGCTGCCGCCCAAACGACTATTCACCCTTTTTGGGCGGGAATTTATTCCCTTTTTGCCCATTTTTCGGGTTTTTGGTCGGGCTTCAAAAGCGGCAGCCCGAGGCCTGGCAGAGGCCGGGGCGTCGCCCTTGGCGCCTCGCGCGACCCGATTAAGCCCCAAAAGGAGGTCGGGAAATCGGCAGAACTAATCTTGTCGTTTTGTCACTTACCCGGTGAGGCGGAGAGGCGAGCCCTGAGGGGCTCTCGCTTCTGGTCGGAAGCGCCCGGACGGCAGGGCGTGACCCGCTCCGGGGCCAGCGGCTGGTGGATAGTTTGACTGGGGCGGTACAACTGTCACACTGTAACGCAGGTGTCCTAAGGCGAGCTCAGGGAGGACAGAAACCTCCCGTGGAACAGAAGGGCAAAAGCTCGTTTGATCTTGATTTTCAGTATGAATACAGACCGTGAAAGCGGGGCCTCACGATCCTTCTGACCTATTGGGTTTTAAGCAGGTGTCAGAAAAGTTACCACAGGGATAACTGGCTTGTGGCGGCCAAGCGTTCATAGCGACGTCGTTTTTTGATCCTTCGATGTCGGCTCTTCCTATCATTGTGAAGCAGAATTCACCAAGCGTTGGATTGTTCACCCACGAACAGGGAACGTGAGCTGGGTTTAGACCGTCGTGAGACAGGTTAGTTTTACCCGACTGATGATGTGTTGTTGCAACAGTAATCCTGCTCAGTACGAGTGGAACTGCAGGTTCAGACATTTGGTGTATGTGCTTGGCTGAGGAGCCAATGGTGCGAAGCTACCATCTGTGGGCTTATGACTGAATGCCTCTAAGTCAGAATCCCACCTAAACGTAACTATACCCTAGCGCCGCGGATCACCGGTTGGCCTGGGATAGCCGACTCCGGTCGGTGTGTAGTGCCGCTCGTTTCGGGGCTGGAGTGCGGACGGATGGGCGCCGCCCCTCTCCTGTTTACGCACAGCATGTTCGTGGGGAACCTGGTGCTAAATTATGCGCAGAGGACCTGATTCTGGCTCAGCGTTTCGTACGTAGCAGAGCAGCTATCTCGTTGCAATCTATTGAAAGTCAGCCCTCGAGCCAAACCTTTGTCAGTAACAAGTGCAAACCGCCCACCTACCCTCTCCTGGGATGCTCCTCGCGTGAGGACGCACTTCGCTAGGGCTTTGGCAAGCGGGGGGAGTGAGGAAGGCAGGTGGACCGTGGAGCTCCTCGCACGAGGTCTCTGCCACCTCCTACTCCGGATCACTCCGCGTCCTTCTTCGGATGGCATGCTCCGTGTGAAATACTCGACTGCTTCCTGGCCAGTTGCAGTATGAGGCCTTTCGCCCGGTCGTGCTTTATGCGACTAAAGACGGAGTGCTACCTGGGTCCTTACCTTGGCCAGGCGTTCGAATCTTGGTACTCATCCCGTTACCGCGCCTCTCTTTATTTCTCCTCCCATCCCTCAGCCCAAAAGTACATTGGTGAATGATTTATCCCCCCCACACTTTACTTTCTGGAATCGGTTAATGACATGGCTCCTCACAGGTGGGGGTCTTGCCTTATGCCGTTGAGTGGACAGGGGCGCGCAGTTCCCGCAGCATTTGCCAGTCAGTTTATGAATCGCTGCACATGGTGAATGCAAGTTGCTGGTTAATGAGTTGCTGCGACAGACATTGGTGAATGAGTTGCCTGAATACAAGTTGCTGGTTAATGAGTTGCTGCGACAGACATTGGTGATTGAGTTGCCTGAATACAAGTTGCTGGTTAATGAGTTGCTACTGCAGACATTGGTTAATGAGTTGCCACTTCAACTTGGGGCTGCGCTTGGTTGAAATGTGTGTTGTCGGGCTTAATAGTCGCCAAGGGGGTGCATGACAGGACGTAGCCGGGTTTGAGGGTGTGTTTTCGGTGTTGTATTTCAACTTATGTCGATCGGGGTGAAGGAAGGGAGGTAGCTGAGCTTGTGCGGCCGGCGGTCAGAGGGCGGCGGGGAGGGGTGATTTGTGGTGGTGTAGGGAGAGTGCCGATGGGGATTAATCAGTGTCAGTAGCCGAGAAGGAGGGCATATTTGCGGTGTGGCTTTTAAACTGATGTCGACAGGGCGGCGGAGGGCAATTTGCTGCTTGTTGTTGTCGTCGTGATGGTGCTGGTCGCCGTTGTTGTGGGGCGGCCGTGAGTGCGGGCGGCATGAAGCTGCTTGAGCGCCAATGGTCGAATACATATCTGCTGCCTCATTGGGGGTGCATCTTGTAACCTGTGCCGACCAGCCACGGTTGCTTGTTGGCAGGGGGGCGGAGCGGCCTGCAAGCCGAGCGCCTTTCTTCGGAAGCGGGCTTGATCGGCCAGCCGGTGGGTGGAAAACTTCGGTCGGCCAGTTCTGGCTGTCTGATGCGGCCGGGGCTGCAATGCGGATTGCTCCGCCGTCCCTTGTCGGACTGCTTTCGGCCATACCTCGATGGAAAGCGGCGGCGACGTCGCAGGCGGCGGTGGCAGCCCGCTCCTGATCCGACGAGGGACGGCGTCGCTAGGCCGCTTGGGCCGCCGGGCAACCGGCATCCGCTGAAGCCTTTCGGCAGTAACATGGCGACGCAACGTGGCAACGGGCCCGGGTAAAGATGATCGGCTGCCGCCGGACGGGCCGCACAGGAGGCAAGCGACGGCTTGCGGCTGGCTCGTTGCCCGGCGGAGCTGCAGCCGTTGGCTGGAGACCGCTTTCGGACGGCTGTTTCCGCTGGTCGGCCAGCTGCACTCGTCGGGTGCACGGCGCGGGGAAGAGGAAGGCACGCGGCATCGAACACAATCACATGCGTGCCGGCCGACCGGAAGCGGAGCGGGTTGGAAGTCCGCGAACCTCATGGAGTCAAACCTGTTGAAATCGCGGGCAACTATGCTGGGCTCTGCCGGGCAGAAAGCGGTCTTCACGCCTCCGTGGTCGCGCGTGGTGCGGGGCACGGGGTCGGAGGAGGATTTATCGTGGGAAGTATGAGGATGGTGCCCTGAAGCGGTGGCAGGTCTCTGCGGGGCGGAGTGATTTCTTGTGCTGTGCTAAGCCTGCCAATGGGGGTGTCCTCAGTGTCGCTATCCCGGGAAGGAGGGTGCATTTTCGGCGTTGCGTTTAAATTCATGTCGACAGGGCGGAGGTTTAAGGTTCGAGTTGCTGTCGTCGTGCTCGTCGCCGTTGTTGTTGGGCGGGCGTGAGAGGCGGCATGAAGCTGGACGAGTGCGGATGGGCCACTGCATGGCTGCTGCGTTATTGGTGGTGCGGCTTGTCACCTGTGCCGGGCAGTCGGTGCAGCTGGATGGCCCGGGGGCGCGGGCGGCAGTCCGGCCGACCGGCTGGCAGTGAAGCCGAGCGCTTTTCTTCGGAAGCGACCTTGATCGGCCAGCCGGCGGGTGGAAAACTTCGGTCGGCCAGTTCTGGCTGTCTGATGCGGCCGGGGCCGAAATGTGGATTTCTCCGCCGGCCCGTGTCAGACTGCTGTCGGTCATACCTCGTTGGAAAGCGGCGGCGACGCCGCACGCGGCAGTGTCAGTCCGCTCCCGATTCGACGAGGGACGGCGTCGCCAGACCGCCTGGCCCGCCGGGCAACCGGCATCCGCTGCAGTCTTTCGGCAGTAACATGACGACGCAACGGGGCAACTGGCCCGGGTGAAGAGCGTCCGCTGCGGCCGAAGGGGCCGCACCGGAGGCCAGCGACGGCGTGCTGCTGGGTCTTTGGCCGGCGGAGGTGCAGCTGTTGGCTGGAGACCGCTTTCGGACGGCTATGTCCGCCGGTCGGCTGGCTGTGCTCGTCGGGTGCGCGGCGCGGGGAAGAGAAAGGCAATCAGCATCGAACGCTATCACATTCGTGCGGGCCGACCCGAAGCGGTGCGCGCTGGAAGTCCGCGAAATGCAACCGGAGAAGAAAGTATGAATGTGGCAACTCAAGAACTGAAAATTGCCGGTGGCAAATGGTTAACCAAATGTGTTGAAGGTGGCAAATCATTAACTGAACACTCTGGCAAATGGATAACCGGCGTGTTAAAATGGTATGTTTAATAAAAGCTGGAAATGATGAAGCCAACACAGCCAAACGAAGGCGGGGACGGTAGTGTGGCATAAGGGCATGTCTTTACGCCGTCGGTCGAATGTCTCTGCCAGTTGGAATCTTTTCTGGAAGAAGGGAAAACAATTGGAAATGCCTAGCCGTCCGCCGTGGGGTGCGTTCCATCGGGCTCGGCCAGCCGCGTCGATGGGTGCCGGAACGGTGCGGCTGCCTTTCGGGAGAGCGGAGATACGGCCTGTCAAGTTTCGTCCCGGAAGTCTGGATGGAGTCAAATCCGAAGCCGTTTGTGGGAAATTAGTTCCAGGGCTCGGTCACCGAAGTCAAATTCGTCCCGCCAACTTGACACTTGTCATTTCTGTCCTTAGGGGTTGGCGGGGTATCTGCACAGATCGAGAATTGGTGGGTTTTCCTAAAATACGTCTCGAGCCTCCAGGTCTGCAGAGACCGACCAGGGCTGCCGCCCAAATAACTATTCACCCTTTTTGGGCGGGAATTTATTCCCTTTTTGCCCATTTTTCGGGTTTTTGGTCGGGCTTCAAAAGCGGCAGCCCGAGGCCTGGCAGAGGCCGGGGCATCGCCCCTGGCGCCTCGCGCGACCCGATTAAGCCCCAAAAGGAGGTCGGGAAATCGGCAGAACTAATCTTATCGTTTTGTCACTTACCCGGTGAGGCGGGGAGGCGAGCCCTGAGGGGCTCTTGCTTCTGGTCGGAAGCGCCCGGACGGCAGGGCGCGACCCGCTCCGGGGCCAGCGGCTGGTGCATAGTTTGACTGGGGCGGTACACCTGTCACACTGTAACGCAGGTGTCCTAAGGCGAGCTGAGGGAGGACAGAAACCTCCCGTGGAACAGAATGGCAAAAGCTCGTTTGATCTTGATTTTCAATATGAATACAGACCGTGAAAGCGGGGCCTCACGATCCTTCTGACCTTTTGGGTTTAAACAGGTGTCCGAAAAGTTACCACAGGGATAACTGGCTTGTGGCGGCCAAGCGTTCATAGCGACGTCATTTTTTGATCCTTCGATGTCGGCTCTTCCTATCATTGTGAAGCAGAATTCACCAAGCGTTGGATTGTTCACCCACGAACAGGGAACGTGAGCTGGGTTTAGACCGTCGTGAGACAGGTTAGTTTTACCCGACTGATGATGTGTTGTTGCAACAGTAATCCTGCTCAGTACGAGTGGAACTGCAGGTTCAGACACTTGGTGTATGTGCTTGGCGGAGGAGCCAATGGTGCGAAGCTACCATCTGTGGGCTTATGACTGAACGCCTCTAAGTGAGAATCCCACCTAAACGTAACGATACCCTAGCGCCGCGGATCACCAGTTGGCCTGGGATAGCTGACTCCGGTCGGTGTGTAGTGCCGCACGTTTCGGGGCTGGAGTGCGGACGGATGGGCGCCGCCCCTCTCCTGTTTACGCACAGCATGTTCGTGGGGAATCTGGTGCTAAATTATGCGTAGACGACCTGATTCTGGCTCAGCGTTTCGTACGTAGCAGAGCAGCTATCTCGTTGCAATCTATTGAAAGTCAGCCCTCGAGCCAAACCTTTGTCAGTAGCAAGTGCAAACCGCCCACCTACCCTCTCCTGGGATGCTCCTCGCGTGAGGACGCACTTCGCTAGGGCTTTGGCAAGCGGGAGGAGTGAGGAAGGCAGGTGGACCGTGGAGCTCCTCGCCCGAGGTCTCTGCCACCTCCTCCTCCGGATCACTCCGCGTCCTTCTTCGGATGGCATGCTCCGTGTGAAATACTCGACTGCTTCCTGGCCAGTTGCAGTATGAGGCCGTTCGCCCGGTCATGCTTTATTCGACTAAAGACGGAGTGCTACCTGGGTCCTCACCTTGGCCAGGCTTTCGACTCTTGGTACTCATCCCGTTACCGCGCCTCTCTTTATTTCTCCTCCCATCCCTCACCCCAAAAGTACATTGGTGAATGATTTATCCCCCCCACACTTTACTTTCTGGAATCGGTTAATCAGATGGCTCCTCACAGGTGGGGGTTTTGCCTTATGCCGTGGCCGGGGACAGGGGCGCGCGGTTCCCGCAGCATTTGCCAGTCAGTTTATGAATCGCTGC
>NC_091987.1:157853006-157858006 GCF_044704955.1 Pristiophorus japonicus
TAAGGTGCGAGTTGCTGTCGTCGTGCTCGTCGCCGTTGTTGTTGGGCGGGCGTGAGAGGCGGCATGAAGCTGGACGAGTGCGGATGGGCCACTGCATGGCTGCTGCGTTATTGGTGGTGCGGCTTGTCACCTGTGCCGGGCAGTCGGTGCAGCTGGATGGCCCGGGGGCGCGGGCGGCAGTCCGGCCGACCGGCTGGCAGTGAAGCCGAGCGCTTTTCTTCGGAAGCGACCTTGATCGGCCAGCCGGCGGGTGGAAAACTTCGGTCGGACAGTTCTGGCTGTCTGATGCGGCCGGGGCCGAAATGTGGATTTCTCCGCCGGCCCGTGTCAGACTGCTGTCGGTCATACCTCGTTGGAAAGCGGCGGCGACGCCGCACGCGGCAGTGTCAGTCCGCTCCCGATTCGACGAGGGACGGCGTCGCCAGACCGCCTGGCCCGCCGGGCAACCGGCATCCGCTGCAGTCTTTCGGCAGTAACATGACGACGCAACGGGGCAACTGGCCCGGGTAAAGAGCGTCCGCTGCGGCCGAAGGGGCCGCACCGGAGGCCAGCGACGGCGTGCTGCTGGGTCTTTGGCCGGCGGAGGTGCAGCTGTTGGCTGGAGACCGCTTTCGGACGGCTATGTCCGCCGGTCGGTTGGCTGTGCTCGTCGGGTGCGCGGCGCGGGGAAGAGGAAGGCAAGCGGCATCGAACGCGACCACATTCGTGCGGGCCGACCCGAAGCGGTGCGCGCTGGAAGTCCGCGAAATGCAACCGGAGAAGAAAGTATGAATGTGGCAACTCATGAACTGAAAATTGTCGGTGGCAAATGGTTCACCAAATGTGTTGAAGGTGGCAAATCATTAACTGAACACTCTGGCAAATGGATAACCGGCGTGTTAAAATGGTATGTTTAATAAAAGCTGGAAATGATGAAGCCAACACAGCCAAACGAAGGCGGGGACGGTAGTGTGGCTGAGGGCATGTCTTTAAGCCGTCGGTCGAATGTCTCTGCCAGTTGGAATCTTTTCTGGAAGAAGGGAAAAAAATTGGAAATGCCTAGCCGTCCGCCGTGGGGTGCGTTCCATCGGGCTCGGCCAGCCGCGTCGATGGGTGCCAGAACGGTGCGGCTGCCTTTCGGGAGAGCGGAGATACGGCCTGTCAAGTTTCGTCCCGGAAGTCTGGATGGAGTTAAATCCGAAGCCGTTTGCGGGAAATTAGTTCCAGGGCTCGGTCACCGAAGTCAAATTCGTCCCGCCAACTTGACACTTGTCATTTCTGTCCTTCGGGGTTGGCGGGGTATCTGCACAGATCGAGAATTGGTGGGTTTTCCTAAAATACGTCTCGAGCCTCCAGGTCTGCAGAGACCGACCAGGGCTGCCGCCCAAACGACTATTCACCCTTTTTGGGCGGGAATTTATTCCCTTTTTGCCCATTTTTCGGGTTTTTGGTCGGGCTTCAAAAGCGGCAGCCCGAGGCCTGGCAGAGGCCGGGGCGTCGCCCCTGGCGCCTCGCGCGACCGGATTAAGCCCCAAAAGGATGTCGGGAAATCGGCAGAACTAATCTTGTCGTTTTGTCACTTACCCGGTGAGGCGGAGAGGCGAGCCCTGAGGGGCTCTCGCTTCTGGTCGGAAGCGCCCGGACGGCAGGGCGCGACCCGCTCCGGGGCCAGCGGCTGGTGGATAGTTTGACTGGGGCGGTACACCTGTCACACTGTAACGCAGGTGTCCTAAGGCGAGCTCAGGGAGGACAGAAACCTCCCGTGGAACAGACGGGCAAAAGCTCGTTTGATCTTGATTTTCAGTATGAATACAGACCGTGAAAGCGGGGCCTCACGATCCTTCTGACCTATTGGGTTTTAAGCAGGTGTCAGAAAAGTTACCACAGGGATAACTGGCTTGTGGCGGCCAAGCGTTCATAGCGACGTCGTTTTTTGATCCTTCGATGTCGGCTCTTCCTATCATTGTGAAGCAGAATTCACCAAGCGTTGGATTGTTCACCCACGAACAGGGAACGTGAGCTGGGTTTAGACCGTCGTGAGACAGGTTAGTTTTACCCGACTGATGATGTGTTGTTGCAACAGTAATCCTGCTCAGTACGAGTGGAACTGCAGGTTCAGACATTTGGTGCATGTGCTTGGCTGAGGAGCCAATGGTGCGAAGCTACCATCTGTGGGCTTATGACTGAATGCCTCTAAGTCAGAATCCCACCTAAACGTAACTATACCCTAGCGCCGCGGATCACCCTTTTGGCCTGGGATAGCCGACTCCGGTCGGTGTGTAGTGCCGCTCGTTTCGGGGCTGGAGTGCGGACGGATGGGCGCCGCCCCTCTCCTCTTTACGCATAGCACGTTCGTGGGGAACCTGATGCTAAATTATGCGTCGACGACCTGATTCTGGCTGAGCATTTCGTACGTAGCAGAGCAGCTATCTCGTTGCAATCTATTGAAAGTCAGCCCTCGAGCCAAATCTTTGTCAGCAGCAAGTGCAAACCGCCCACCTACCCTCTCCTGGGATGCTCCTCGCGTGAGGATGCACTTCGTTAGGGCTTTGGCAAGCGGGGGGAGAGAGGAAGGCAGGTGGACCGTGGAGCTCCTTGCCCGAGGTCTCTGCCACCTCCTCCTCGGGATCACTCCGCGTCCTTCTTCGGATGGCATGCTCCATGTGAAATACTCGACTGCTTCCTGGCCAGTTGCAGTATGAGGCCTTTCGCCCGGTCGTGCTTTATTCGACTAAAGACGGAGTGCTACCTGGGTCCTCACCTTGGCCAGGCGTTCGAGTCTTGGTACTCATCCCGTTACCGCGCCTCTCTTTATTTCTCCTCCCATCCCTCCGCCCAAAAGTACATTGGTGAATGATTTATCCCCCCCACACTTTACTTTCTGGAATCGGTTAATGAGATGGCTCCTCACAGGTGGGGGTCTTGCCTTATGCCGTGGCCGGGGACAGGGGCGCGCAGTTCCCGCAGCATTTGCCAGTCAGTTTATGAATCGCTGCACATGGTGAATGCAACTTGCTGGTTAATGAGTTGCTGCGACAGACATTGGTGAATGAGTTGCCTGAATACAAGTTGCTGGCTCATGAGTTGCTACCGCAGACATTGGTTAATGAGTTGCCTGAATACAAGTTGCTGGTTAATGAGTTGCTGCGACAGACATTGGTGAATGAGTTGCCTGAATACAAGTTGCTGGTTAATGAGTTGCTACTGCAGACATTGGTTAATGTGTTGCCACTTCAACTTGGGGCTGCGCTTGGTTGAAATGTGTGTTGTCGGGCTTAATAGTCGCCAAGGGGGTGCATGACAGGACGTAGCCGGGTTTGAGGGTGTGTTTTCGGTGTTGTATTTCAACTTATGTCGATCGGGGTGAGGGAAGGGAGGTAGCTGAGCTTGTGCGGCCGGCGGTCAGAGGACGGCGGGGAGGGCTGATTTGTGGTGGTGTAGGGAGACTGCCGATGGGGTTTAATCAGCGTCAGTAGCCGAGAAAGAGGGCGTATTTGCGGTGTGGCTTTTAAACTGATGTCGACAGGGCGGCGGAGGGCAATTTGCTTCTTGTTGTTGTCGTCGTGATGGTGCTGGTCGCCGTTGTTGTGGGGCGGGCGTGAGTGCGGGCGGCATGAAGCTGCTTGAGCGCCAATGGTCGACTACATATCTGCTGCCTCATTGCGGGTGCATCTTGTAACCTGTGCCGACCAGCCACGGTTGCTTGATGGCAGGGGGGCGGAGTGGCCTGCAAGCCGAGCGCATTTCTTCGGAAGCGGGCTTGATCGGCCAGCCGGTGGGTGGAAAACTTCGGTCGGCCAGTTCTGGCTGTCTGATGCGGCCGGGGCTGCAATGCGGATTGCTCCGCCGTCCCTTGTCGGACTGCTTTCGGCCATACCTCGATGGAAAGCGGCGGCGACGTCGCAGGCGGCGGTGGCAGCCCGCTCCTGATCCGACGAGGGACGGCGTCGCTAGGCCGCTTGGGCCGCCGGGCAACCGGCATCCGCTGCAGCCTTTCGGCAGTAACATGGCGACGCAACGTGGCAACGGGCCCGGGTAAAGATGATCGGCTGCCGCCGGACGGGCCGCACAGGAGGCAAGCGACGGCTTGCGGCTGGCTCGTTGCCCGGCGGAGCTGCAGCCGTTGGCTGGAGACCGCTTTCGGACGGCTGTTTCCGCTGGTCGGCCAGCTGCACTCGTCGGGTGCACGGCGCGGGGAAGAGGAAGGCAAGCGGCATCGAACGCAACCACATGCTTGCGGGCCGATCCGAAGCGGAGCGGGTTGGAAGTCCGCGAACCTCATGGAGTCAAACCTGTTGAAATCGCGGGCAACTATGCTGGGCTCTGCCGGGCAGAAAGCGGTCTTCGCGCCTCCGTGGTCGCGCGTGGTGCGGGGCCCGGGGTCGGAGGAGGATTTATCGTGGGAAGTATGAGGATGGTGCCGTGAAGCTGTGGCCGGTCTCGGCGGAGCGGAGTGATTTCTTGTGCTGTGCTAAGCCTGCCAATGGGGGTGTCCTCAGTGTCGCTATCCCGGGAAGGAGGGTGCATTTTCGGCGTTGCTTTTAAATTCATGTCGACAGGGCGGAGGTTTAACGTGCGAGTTGCTGTCGTCGTGCTCGTCGCCGTTGTTGTTGGGCGGGCGTGAGAGGCGGCATGAAGCTGGACGAGTGCGGATGGGCCACTGCATGGCTGCTGCGTTATTGGTGGTGCGGCTTGTCACCTGTGCCGGGCAGTCGGTGCAGCTGGATGGCCCGGGGGCGCGGGCGGCAGTCCGGCCGACCGGCTGGCAGTGAAGCCGAGCGCTTTTCTTCGGAAGCGATCTTGATCGGCCAGCCGGCGGTTGGAAAACTTCGGTCGGCCAGTTCTGGCTGTCTGATGCGGCCGGGGCCGAAATGTGGATTTCTCCGCCGGCCCGTGTCGGACTGCTGTCGGTCATACCTCGTTGGAAAGCGGCGGCGACGCCGCACGCGGCAGTGTCAGTCCGCTCCCGATTCGACGAGGGACGGCGTCGCCAGACCGCCTGGCCCGCCGGGCAACCGGCA
>NC_091987.1:157863006-157870506 GCF_044704955.1 Pristiophorus japonicus
AAAAGCTGGAAATGATGAAGCCAACACAGCCAAACGAAGGCGGGGACGGTAGTGTGGCTGAGGGCATGTCTTTAAGCCGTCGGTCGAATGTCTCTGCCAGTTGGAATCTTTTCTGGAAGAAGGGAAAAAAATTGGAAATGCCTAGCCGTCCGCCGTGGGGTGCATTCCATCGGGCTCGGCCAGCCGCGTCGATGGGTGCCAGAACGGTGTGGCTGCCTTTCGGGAGAGCGGAGATACGGCCTGTCAAGTTTCGTCCCGGAAGTCTGGATGGAGTTATATCCGAAGCCGTTTGCGGGAAATTAGTTCCAGGGCTCGGTCACCGAAGTCAAATTCGTCCCGCCAACTTGACACTTGTCATTTCTGTCCTTAGGGGTTGGCGGGGTATCTGCACAGATCGAGAATTGGTGGGTTTTCCTAAAATACGTCTCGAGCCTCCAGGTCTGCAGAGACCGACCAGGGCTGCCGCCCAAACGACTATTCACCCTTTTTGGGCGGGAATTTATTCCCTTTTTGCCCATTTTTCGGGTTTTTGGTCGGGCTTCAAAAGCGGCAGCCCGATGCCTGGCAGAGGCCGGGGCGTCGCCCCTGGCGCCTCGCGCGACCCGATTAAGCCCCAAAAGGAGGTCGGGAAATCGGCAGAACTAATCTTGTCGTTTTGTCACTTACCCGGTGAGGCGGAGAGGCGAGCCCTGAGGGGCTCTCGCTTCTGGTCGGAAGCGCCCGGACGGCAGGGCGCGACCCGCTCCGGGGCCAGCGGCTGGTGGATAGTTTGACTGGGGCGGTACACCTGTCACACTGTAACGCAGGTGTCCTAAGGCGAGCTCAGGGAGGACAGAAACCTCCCGTGGAACAGAAGGGCAAAAGCTCGTTTGATCTTGATTTTCAGTATGAATACAGACCGTGAAAGCGGGGCCTCACGATCCTTCTGACCTATTGGGTTTTAAGCAGGTGTCAGAAAAGTTACCACAGGGATAACTGGCTTGTGGCGGCCAAGCGTTCATAGCGACGTCGTTTTTTGATCCTTCGATGTCGGCTCTTCCTATCATTGTGAAGCAGAATTCACCAAGCGTTGGATTGTTCACCCACGAACAGGGAACGTGAGCTGGGTTTAGACCGTCGTGAGACAGGTTAGTTTTACCCGACTGATGATGTGTTGTTGCAACAGTAATCCTGCTCAGTACGAGTGGAACTGCAGGTTCAGACATTTGGTGTATGTGCTTGGCTGAGGAGCCAATGGTGCGAAGCTACCATCTGTGGGCATATGACTGAATGCCGCTAAGTCAGAATCCCACCTAAACGTAACTATACCCTAGCGCCGCGGATCACCGGTTGGCCTGGGATAGCCGACTCCGGTCGGTGTGTAGTGCCGCTCGTTTCGGGGCTGGAGTGCGGACGGACGGGCGCCGCCCCTCTCCTGTTTACGCACAGCATGTTCGTGGGGAACCTGGTGCTAAATTATGCGCAGAGGACCTGATTCTGGCTCAGCGTTTCGTACGTAGCAGAGCAGCTATCTCGTTGCAATCTATTGAAAGTCAGCCCTCGAGCCAAACCTTTGTCAGTAACAAGTGCAAACCGCCCACCTACCCTCTCCTGGGATGCTCCTCGCGTGAGGACGCACTTCGCTAGGGCTTTGGCAAGCGGGGGGAGTGAGGAAGGCAGGTGGACCGTGGAGCTCCTCGCCCGAGGTCTCTGCCACCTCCTACTCCGGATCACTCCGCGTCCTTCTTCGGATGGCATGCTCCGTGTGAAATACTCGACTGCTTCCTGGCCAGTTGCAGTATGAGGCCTTTCGCCCGGTCGTCCTTTATTCGACTAAAGACGGAGTGCTACCTGGGTCCTTACCTTGGCCAGGCGTTCGAATCTTGGTACTCATCCCGTTACCGCGCCTCTCTTTATTTCTCCTCCCATCCCTCAGCCCAAAAGTACATTGGTGAATGATTTATCTCCCCACACTTTACTTTCTGGAATCGGTTAATGACATGGCTCCTCACAGGTGGGGGTCTTGCCTTATGCCGTTGAGTGGACAGGGGCGCGCAGTTCCCGCAGCATTTGCCAGTCAGTTAATGAATCGCTGCACATGGTGAATGCAAGTTGCTGGTTAATGAGTTGCTGCGACAGACATTGGTGAATGAGTTGCCTGAATACAAGTTGCTGGTTAATGAGTTGCTGCGACAGACATTGGTGAATGAGTTGCCTGAATACAAGTTGCTGGTTAATGAGTTGCTACTGCAGACATTGGTTAATGAGTTGCCACTTCAACTTGGGGCTGCGCTTGGTTGAAATGTGTTTTGTCGGGCTTAATAGTCGCCAAGGGGGTGCATGACAGGACGTAGCCGGGTTTGAGGGTGTGTTTTCGGTGTTGTATTTCAACTTATGTCGATCGGGGTGAAGGAAGGGAGGTAGCTGAGCTTGTGCGGCCGGCGGTCAGAGGGCGGCGGGGAGGGCTGATTTGTGGTGGTGTAGGGAGAGTGCCGATGGGGATTAATCAGTGTCAGTAGCCGAGAAGGAGGGCATATTTGCGGTGTGGCTTTTAAACTGATGTCGACAGGGCGGCGGAGGGCAATTTGCTGCTTGTTGTTGTCGTCGTGATGGTGCTGGTCGCCGTTGTTGTGGGGCGGCCGTGAGTGCGGGCGGCATGAAGCTGCTTGAACGCCAATGGTCGAATACATATCTGCTGCCTCATTGGGGGTGCATCTTGTAACCTGTGCCGACCAGCCACGGTTGCTTGATGGCAGGGGGGCGGAGCGGCCTGCAAGCCGAGCGCCTTTCTTCGGAAACGGGCTTGATCGGCCAGCCGGTGGGTGGAAAACTTCGGTCGGCCAGTTCTGGCTGAATGATGCGGCCGGGGCTGCAATGCGGATTGCTCCGCCGTCCCTTGTCGGACTGCTTTCGGCCATACCTCGATGGAAAGCGGCGGCGACGTCGCAGGCGGCGGTGTCAGCCCGCTCCTGATGCGACGAGGGACGGCGTCGCTAGGCCGCTTGGGCCGCCGGGCAACCGGCATCCGCTGCAGTCTTTCGGCAGTAACATGGCGACGCAACGTGGCAACGGGCCCGGGTAAAGATGATCGGCTGCCGCCGGACGGGCCGAACAGGAGGCAAGCGACGGCTTGCGGCTGGCTCGTTGCCCGGCGGAGCTGCAGCCGTTGGCTGGAGACCGCTTTCGGACGGCTGTTTCCGCTGGTCGGCCAGCTGCACTCGTCTGGTGCACGGCGCGGGGAAGAGGAAGGCACGCGGCATCGAACACAATCACATGCGTGCCGGCCGACCCGAAGCGGAGCGGGTTGGAAGTCCGCGAACCTCATGGAGTCAAACCTGTTGAAATCGCGGGCAACTATGCTGGGCTCTGCCGGGCAGAAAGCGGTCTTCGCGCCTCCGTGGTCGCGCGTGGTGCGGGGCACGGGGTCGGAGGAGGATTTATCGTGGGAAGTATGAGGATGGTGCCCTGAAGCGGTGGCCGGTCTCGGCGGGGCGGAGTGATTTCTTTTGCTGTGCTAAGCCTGCCAATGGGGGTGTCCTCAGTGTCGCTATCCCGGCAAGGAGGGTGCATTTTCGGCGTTGCTTTTAAATTCATGTCGACAGGGCGGAGGTTTAAGGTGCGAGTTGCTGTCGTCGTGCTCGTCGCCGTTGTTGTTGGGCGGGCGTGAGAGGCGGCATGAAGCTGGACGAGTGCGGATGGGCCACTGCATGGCTGCTGCGTTATTGGTGGTGCGGCTTGTCACCTGTGCCGGGCAGTCGGTGCAGCTGGATGGCCCGGGGGCGCGGGCGGCAGTCCGGCCGACCGGCTGGCAGTGAAGCCGAGCGCTTTTCTTCGGAAGCGACCTTGATCGGCCAGCCGGAGGGTGGAAAACTTCGGTCGGCCAGTTCTGGCTGTCTGATGTGGCCGGGGCCGAAATGTGGATTTCTCCGCCGGCCCGTGTCGGACTGCTGTCGGTCATACCTCGTTGGAAAGCGGCGGCGACGCCGCACGCGGCAGTGTCAGTCCGCTCCCGATTCGACGAGGGACGGCGTCGCCAGACCGCCTGGCCCGCCGGGCAACCGGCATCCGCTGCAGTCTTTCGGCAGTAACATGACGACGCAACGGGGCAACTGGCCCGGGTAAAGAGCGTCCGCTGCGGCCGAAGGGGCCGCACCGGAGGCCAGCGACGGCGTGCTGCTGGGTCTTTGGCCGGCGGAGGTGCAGCTGTTGGCTGGAGACCGCTTTCGGACGGCTATGTCCGCCGGTCGGCTGGCTGTGCTCGTCGGGTGCGCGGCGCGGGGAAGAGAAAGGCAATCGGCATCGAACGCTATCACATTCGTGCGGGCCGACCCGAAGCGGTGCGCGCTGGAAGTCCGCGAAATGCAACCGGAGAAGAAAGTATGAATGTGGCAACTCATGAACTGAAAATTGTCGGTGGCAAATGGTTAACCAAATGTGTTGAAGGTGGCAAATCATTAACTGAACACTCTGGCAAATGGATAACCGGCGTGTTAAAATGGTATGTTTAATAAAAGCTGGAAATGATGAAGCCAACACAGCCAAACGAAGGCGGGGACGGTAGTGTGGCATAAGGGCATGTCTTTACGCCGTCGGTCGAATGTCTCTGCCAGTTGGAATCTTTTCTGGAAGAAGGGAAAACAATTATAAATGCCCAGCCGTCCGCCGTGGGGTGCGTTCCATCGGGCTTGGCCAGCCGCGTCGATGGGTGCCGGAACGGTGCGGCTGCCTTTCGGGAGAGCGGAGATACGGCCTGTCAAGTTTCGTCCCGGAAGTCTGGATGGAGTTAAATCCGAAGCCGTTTGTGGGAAATTAGTTCCAGGGCTCGGTCACCGAAGTCAAATTCGTCCCGCCAACTTGACACTTGTCATGTCTGTCCTGAGGGGTTGGCGGGGTATCTGCACAGATCGAGAATTGGTGGGTTTTCCTAAAATACGTCTCGAGCCTCCAGGTCTGCAGAGACCGACCAGGGCTGCCGCCCAAACGACTATTCACCCATTTTGGGCGGGAATTTATTCCCTTTTTGCCCATTTTTCGGGTTTTTGGTCGGGCTTCAAAAGCGGCAGCCTTGGCCTGGCAGAGGCCGGGGCATCGCCCCTGGCGCCTCGCGCGACCCTATTAAGCCCCAAAAGGAGGTCGGGAAATCGGCAGAACTAATCTTATCGTTTTGTCACTTACCCGGTGAGGCGGGGAGGCGAGCCCTGAGGGGCTCTCGCTTCTGGTCGGAAGCGCCCGGACGGCAGGGCGCGACCCTTTCCGGGGCCAGCGGCTGGTGGATAGTTTGACTGGGGCGGTGCACCTGTCACACTGTAACGCAGGTGTCCTAAGGCGAGCTCAGGGAGGAGAGAAACCTCCCGTGGAACAGAATGGCAAAAGCTCGTTTGATCTTGATTTTCAATATGAATACAGACCGTGAAAGCGGGGCCTCACGATCCTTCTGACCTTTTGGGTTTAAACAGGTGTCCGAAAAGTTACCACAGGGATAACTGGCTTGTGGCGGCCAAGCGTTCATAGCGACGTCGTTTTTTGATCCTTCGATGTCGGCTCTTCCTATCATTGTGAAGCAGAATTCACCAAGCGTTGGATTGTTCACCCACGAACAGGGAACGTGAGTTGGGTTCAGACCGTCGTGAGACAGGTTAGTTTTACCCGACTGATGATGTGTTGTTGCAACAGTAATCCTGCTCAGTACGAGTGGAACTGCAGGTTCAGACATTTGGTGTATGTGCTTGGCTGAGGAGCCAATGGTGCGAAGCTACCATCTGTGGGCTTATGACTGAAAGCCACCAAGACAGAATCCCACCTAAACGTAACTATACCCTAGCGCCGCGGATCACCGGTTGGCCTGGGATAGCCGACTCCGGTCGGTGTGTACTGCCGCTCGTTTCGGGGCTGGAGTGCGGACGGATGGGCGCCGCCCCTCTCCTGTTTACCCACAGCATGTTCGTGGGGAACCTGGTGCTAAATTATGCGCAGACGACCTGATTCTGGCTCAGTGTTTCGTACGTAGCAGAGCAGCTATCTCGTTGCAATCTATTGAAAGTCAGCCCTCGAGCCAAACCTTTGTCAGTAACAAGTGCAAACCGCCCACCTACCCTCTCCTGGGATGCTCCTCGCGTGAGGACGCACTTCGCTAGGGCTTTGGCAAGCGGGGGGAGTGAGGAAGGCAGGTGGACCGTGGAGCTCCTCGCCCGAGGTCTCTGCCACCTCCTACTCCGGATCACTCCGCCTCCTTCTTCGGATGGCATGCTCCGTGTGAAATACTCGACTGCTTCCTGGCCAGTTGCAGTATGAGGCCTTTCGCCCGGTCGTGCTTTATTCGACTAAAGACGGAGTGCTACCTGGGTCCTTACCTTGGCCAGGCGTTCGAATCTTGGTACTCATCCCGTTACCGCGCCTCTCTTTATTTCTACTCCCATCCCTCAGCCCAAAAGTACATTGGTGAATGATTTATCCCCCCACACTTTACTTTCTGGAATCGGTTAATGACATGGCTCCTCACAGGTGGGGGTCTTGCCTTATGCCGTGGCCGGGGACAGGGGCGCGCAGTTCCCGCAGCATTTGCCAGTCAGTTTATGAATCGCTGCACATGGTGAATGTAAGTTGCTGGTTAATGAGTTGCTGCGACAGACATTGGTGAATGAGTTGCCTGAATACAATTTGCTGGCTCATGAGTTGCTACCGCAGACATTGGTTAATGAGTTGCCTGAATACAAGTTGCTGGTTAATGAGTTGCTGCGACAGACATTGGTGAATGAGTTGCCTGAATACAAGTTGCTGGTTAATGAGTTGCTACTGCAGACATTGGTTAATGAGTTGCCACTTCAACTTGGGGCTGCGCTTGGTTGAAATGTGTGTTGTCGGGCTTAATAGTCGCCAAGGGGGTGCATGACAGGACGTAGCCGAGTTTGAGGGTGTGTTTTCGGTGTTGTATTTCAACTTATGTCGATCGGGGTGAAGGAAGGGAGGTAGCTGAGCTTGTGCGGCCGGCGGTCAGAGGGCGGCGGGGAGGGGTGATTTGTGGTGGTGTAGGGAGAGTGCCGATGGGGATTAATCAGTGTCAGTAGCCGAGAAGGAGGGCATATTTGCGGTGTGGCTTTTAAACTGATGTCGACAGGGCGGCGGAGGGCAATTTGCTGCTTGTTGTTGTCGTCGTGATGGTGCTGGTCGCCGTTGTTGTGGGGCGGCCGTGAGTGCGGGCGGCATGAAGCTGCTTGAGCGCCAATGGTCGAATACATATCTGCTGCCTCATTGGGGGTGCATCTTGTAACCTGTGCCGACCAGCCACGGTTGATTGATGGCAGGGGGGCGGAGCGGCCTGCAAGCCGAGCGCCTTTCTTCGGAAGCGGGCTTGATCGGCCAGCCGGTGGGTGGAAAACTTCGGTCGGCCAGTTCTGGCTGTCTGATGCGGCCGGGGCTGCAATGCGGATTGCTCCGCCGTCCCTTGTCGGACTGCTTTCGGCCATACCTCGATGGAAAGCGGCGGCGACGTCGCAGGCGGCGGTGGCAGCCCGCTCCTGAT
Organism: Pristiophorus japonicus; assembly: GCF_044704955.1. NCBI lineage: Eukaryota > Metazoa > Chordata > Chondrichthyes > Pristiophoridae > Pristiophorus > Pristiophorus japonicus. Next base: position 157,870,505 of record NC_091987.1, read on the forward strand.
CC
>NC_091987.1:157875506-157895506 GCF_044704955.1 Pristiophorus japonicus
GCGGGGCGCAGTGATTTCTTGTGCTGTGCTAAGCCTGCCAATGGGGTTGTTCTCAGTGACGCCGTCCCTCCTCCGATCAGGAGCGGGCTGCCACCGCCGCCTTCGACGTCGCCGCCGCTTTCCAACGAGGAGAAATCCGCATTGCAGTCCCGGCCGCATCAGACAGACAGAACTGGCCGACCGAAGTTTTCCACCCGCCGGCTGGCCGATCAAGCCCGCTTCCGAAGAAAGGCGCTCGTCTTGCAGGCTGCTCCGCCCCCCTGCCATCCAGCAACCGTGGCTGGTCGGCACAGGTTACAAGATGCACCCCCAATGAGGCAGCAGATATGTAGTCGACCATTGGCGCTCAAGCAGCTTCATGCCGCCCGCCCTCACGCCCGCCCCACAATAACGGCGACCAGCACCACCACGACGACAACAACAAGCAGCAAATTGCCCTCCGCCGCCCTGTCGACATCAGTTTAAAAGCCACACCGCAAGTACGGCCTCCTTCTCGGCTACTGACACTGATTAAACCCCATCGGCAGTCTCCCTACACCACCACAAATCACCCCTCCCCGCCGCCCTCTGACCGCCGGCCGCACAAGTTCAGCTACCTCCCTTCCCTCACCCCGATCGACATAAGTTGAAATACAACACCGAAAACACACCCTCAAACCCGGCTACGTCCTGTCATGCACCCCCTTGGCGACTATTAAGCCCGACAACACACATTTCAACCAAGCGCAGCCCCAAGTTGAAGTGGCAACTCATTAACCAATGTCTGCAGTAGCAACTCATTAACCAGCAACTTGTATTCAGGCAACTCATTCACCAATGTCTGTCGCAGTAACTCATTAACCATCAACTTGTATTCAGGCAACTCATTAACCAATGTCTGCGGTCGCAACTCATGAGCCAGCAACTTGTATTCAGGCAACTCATTCACCAATGTCTGTCGCAGCAACTCATTAACCAGCAACTTGCATTAACCATGTGCAGCGATTCATAAACTGACTGGCAAATGCTGCGGGAATCGCGCGCCCCTGTCCCCGGCGAAGGCATAAGGCAAGACCCCCACCTGTGAGGAGCCATCTCATTAACCGATTCCAGAAAGTAAAGTGTGGGGGGGATAAATCATTCACCAATGTACTTTTGGGGTGAGGGATGGGAGGAGAAATAAAGAGAGGCGCGGTAACGGGATGAGTACCAAGAGTCGAACGCCTGGCCAAGGGGATGACCCAGGTAGCACTCCGTCTTTAGTCGAATAAAGCACGACCGGGCGAAAGGCCTCATACTGCAACTGGCCAGGAAGCAGTCGAGTATTTCACACGGAGCATGCCATCCTCAGAAGGACGCGTAGTGATCCGGAGGAGGAGGTGGCAGAGACCTCGGGCGAGGAGAACCACGGTTCACCTGCCTTCCTCACTCCCCCCGCTTGCCAAAGCCCTAGCGAAGTGCGTCCTCACGCGAGGAGCATCCCAGGAGAGGGTAGGTGGGCGGTTTTCACTTGCGACTGACAAAGGTTTGGCTCGAGGGCTGACTTTCAATAGATTGCAACGAGATAGCTGCTCTGCAACGTACGAAACGCTGAGCCAGAATCAGGTCGTCTACGCATAATTTAGCACCAGGTTCCCCACGAACATGCTGTGCGTAAACAGGAGAGGGGCGGCGCCCATCCGTCCGCACTCCAGCCCCGAAACGAGCGGCACTACACACCGACCGGAGTCGGCTATCCCAGGCCAACCGGTGATCCGTGGCGCTAGGGTATCGTTACGTTTAGGTGGGATTCTGACTTAGAGGCGTTCAGTCATAAGCCCACAGATGGTAGCTTCGCACCATTGGCTCCTCAGCCAAGCACATACACCAAATGTCTGAACCTGCAGTTCCTCTCGTACTGAGCAGGATTACTGTTTCAACAACACATCATCAGTCGGATAAAACTAACCTGTCTCACGACGGTCTAAACCCAGCTCACGTGGGTGAACAATCCAACGCTTGGTGAATTCTGCTTCACAATGATAGGAAGAGCCGACATCGAAGGATCAAAAAACGACGTCGCTATGAACGCTTGGCCGCCACAAGCCAGTTATCCCTGTGGTAACTTTTCTGACACCTGCTTAAAACCCAAAAGGTCAGTAGGATCGTGAGGCCCCGCTTTCACGGTCTGTATTCATACTGAAAATCAAGATCAAAAGAGCTTTTGCCCTTCTGTTCCACGAGAGGTTTCTGTCCTCCCTGAGCTCGCCTTAGGACACCTGCGTTACAGTGTGACAGGTGTACCGCCCCAGTCAAACTCCCCACCAGCCGCTGGCCCCGGAGCGGGTCGCGCCCGGCCGCCCGGGCGCTTCCGACCAGAAGCGAGAGCCCCTCAGGGCTCGCCTCCCCGCCTCACCGGGTAAGTGACAAAACGATAAGATTAGTTCTACCGATTTCCCGACCTCCTTTTGGGGCTTAATCGGGTCGCACGAGCCGCCAGGGGCGATGCCCCGGCCTCTGCCAGGCCTCGGGCTGCCGCTTTTGAAGCCCGACTAAAAACCCGAAAAATGGGCAAAAAGGGAATAAATTCCCGCCCAAAAAGGGTGAATAGTCGTTTGGGCGGCAGCCCTGGTCGGTCTTGCAGACCTGGAGGCTCGAGACGTATTTTTGGAAAACCCACCAATTCTCGATCTGTGCAGATACCCCGCCAACCCCGAAGGACAGAAATGACAAGTGTCAAGTTGGCGGGACGAATTTGACTTCGGTGAACGAACCCTGGAACTAATGTCGCGCAAACGGCTTCGGATTTAACTCCATCCAGACTTCCGGGACGAAACTTGACAGGCCGTATCTCCGCACTCCCGAAAAGCAGCCGCACCGTTCCGGCACCCATCGACGCGGCTGGCCGAGCCCGATGGAGCGCACCCCACGGCGGACGGCTAGGCCTTTCCAATTTTTTTTCCATTCTTCCAGAAAAGATTCCAACTGGCAGAAACATTCGCCCGACGGCTTAAAGACATTCCCTTATGCCACACTACCGTCCCCGCCTTCGTTTGGCTGTGTTGGCTTCATCATTTCCAGCTTTTATTAAACATACCATTTTAACACGGAAGTTATCCATTTGCCAGAGTATTCAGTTAATGATTTGCCACCTTCAACACATTTGGTTAACCATTTGCCACCGACAATTTTCAGTTCATGAGTTGCCACATTCATACTTTCTTCTCCAGCTGCAATTCGCGGACTTCCAGCGCGCACCGCTTCAGGTCGGCCCGCACGAATGTGGTAGCGTTCGATGCCGCTTGCCTTCCTCTTCCCCGCGCCGCGCACCCGCCGAGCACAGCGGGCCGACCGGCAGATATAGCCGTCCGAAAGCGGTCTCCAGCCAATGGCTGCACCTCCGCCGGCCAAAGAGCCAGCCGCACGCCGTCGCTGGCCTCCGGTGCGGCCCCTCCGGCCGCAGCGGACGCTCTTTACCCGGGCCAGTTGCCCCGTTGCGTCCTCATGTTACTGCCGAAAGCCTGCAGCGGAGGCCGGTTGCCCGGCGGGCCAGGCGGTCTGGCGACGCCGTCCCTCGTCGAATCGGGAGTGGGCTGACACCGCCGCGTGCGGCGTCGCCGCCGCTTTCCAACGAGGTATGACCGACAGCAGTCCGACACGGGCCGTCGGCGAAATCCACATTTCGGCCCCGGCCGCATCAGACAGCCAGAACTGGCCGACCGAAGTTTTCCAACCGCCGGCTGGCCGATCAAGGTCGCTTCCGAAGAAAAGCGCTCGGCTTCACTGCCAGCCGGTCGGCCGGACTGCCGCCCGCGCCCCGGGCCATCCTGCTGCACCGACTGCCCGGCACAGGTGACAAGCCGCACCACCAATAACGCAGCAGCCATGCAGTGGCCGATCCGCACTCGTCCAGCTTCATGCCGACTCTCACGCCCGCCCAACAACAACGGCGACGAGCACGACGACAGCAACTCGCACCTTAAACCTCCGCCCTGTCGACATGAATTTAAGAGCAACGCCGAAAATGCACCCTCCTTCCCGGGATAGCGACACTGAGGAGAACCCCATTGGCAGGCTAAGCACAGCACAAGAAATCACTCCGCCCCGCCGAGACCGGCCACCGCTTCACGGCACGATCCTCAAACTTCACACGATAAATCCTCCTCCGACACCGGGCCCCGCACCACCCGCGACCACGGAGGCGCGAAGACCGCTTTCTGCCCGGCAGAGGCCAGCATAGTTGCCCGCGATTTCAACAGGTTTGATTCCATGGGATTCGCGGACTTCCCCCCCGCTCCGCTTCGGGTCGGCCCGCACGCATGTGGTAGCGTTCGATGCCGCGTGCCTTCCTCTTCCCCGCGCCGCGCACCCAACGAATGCAGCTGGCCGACCAGCGGAAACAGCCGTCCGAAAGCGGTCTCCAGCCAACAGATGCACCTCCGCCGGGCAACGAGCCAGCCGCAAGCCGTCGCTTGCCTCCTGTGCGGCCCGTCCGGCGCCAGCCCATCATCTTTACCCGGGCCCGTTGCCACGTTGCGTCGCCATGTTACTGCCGAAAGACTGCAGCGGATGCCGGTTGCCCGGCGGCCCAACCGGGCTAGCGACGCCGTCCCTCGTCGGATCAGGAGCGGGCTGCCACCGCCGCCTGCGACGTCGCCGCCGCTTTCCAACGAGGTATGGGCGAAAGCAGTCCGACAAGGGACGGCGGAGAAATCCGCATTGCAGTCCCGGCCGCATCAGACAGACAGAACTGGCCGACCGAAGTTTTCCACCCGCCGGCTGGCCGATCAAGCCCGCTTCCGAAGAAAGGCGCTCGTCTTGCAGGCTGCTCCGCCCCCCTGCCATCCAGCAACCGTGGCTGGTCGGCACAGGTTACAAGATGCACCCCCAATGAGGCAGCAGATATGTAGTCGACCATTGGCGCTCAAGCAGCTTCATGCCGCCCGCCCTCACGCCCGCCCCACAACAACGGCGACCAGCACCACCACGACGACAACAACAAGCAGCAAATTGCCCTCCGCCGCCCTGTCGACATCAGTTTAAAAGCCACACCGCAAGTACGGCCTCCTTCTCGGCTACTGACACTGATTAAACCCCATCGGCAGTCTCCCTACACCACCACAAATCACCCCTCCCCGCCGCCCTCTGACCGCCGGCCGCACAAGTTCAGCTACCTCCCTTCCCTCACCCCGATCGACATAAGTTAAAATACAACACCGAAAACACACCCTCAAACCCGGCTACGTCCTGTCATGCACCCCCTTGGCGACTATTAAGCCCGACAACACACATTTCAACCAAGCGCAGCCCCAAGTTGAAGTGGCAACTCATTAACCAATGTCTGCAGTAGCAACTCATTAACCAGCAACTTGTATTCAGGCAACTCATTCACCAATGTCTGTCGCAGTAACTCATTAACCAGCAACTTGTATTCAGGCAACTCATTAACCAATGTCTGCTGTCGCAACTCATGAGCCAGCAACTTGTATTCAGGCAACTCATTCACCAATGTCTGTCGCAGCAACTCATTAACCAGCAACTTGCATTAACCATGTGCAGCGATTCATAAACTGACTGGCAAATGCTGCGGGAATCGCGCGCCCCTGTCCCCGGCGAAGGCATAAGGCAAGACCCCCACCTGTGAGGAGCCATCTCATTAACCGATTCCAGAAAGTAAAGTGTGGGGGGGATAAATCATTCACCAATGTACTTTTGGGGTGAGGGATGGGAGGAGAAATAAAGAGAGGCGCGGTAACGGGATGAGTACCAAGAGTCGAACGCCTGGCCAAGGGGAGGACCCAGGTAGCACTCCGTCTTTAGTCGAATAAAGCACGACCGGGCGAAAGGCCTCATACTGCAACTGGCCAGGAAGCAGTCGAGTATTTCACACGGAGCATGCCATCCTAAGAAGGACGCGTAGTGATCCGGAGGAGGAGGTGGCAGAGACCTCGGGCGAGGAGCTCCACGGTTCACCTGCCTTCCTCACTCCCCCCGCTTGCCAAAGCCCTAGCGAAGTGCGTCCTCACGCGAGGAGCATCCCAGGAGAGGGTAGGTGGGCGGTTTTCACTTGCGACTGACAAAGGTTTGGCTCGAGGGCTGACTTTCAATAGATTGCAACGAGATAGCTGCTCTGCAACGTACGAAACGCTGAGCCAGAATCAGGTCGTCTACGCATAATTTAGCACCAGGTTCCCCACGAACATGCTGTGCGTAAACAGGAGAGGGGCGGCGCCCCTCCGTCCGCACTCCAGCCCCGAAACGAGCGGCACTACACACCGACCGGAGTCGGCTATCCCAGGCCAACCGGTGATCCGCGGCGCTAGGGTATCGTTACGTTTAGGTGGGATTCTGACTTAGAGGCGTTCAGTCATAAGCCCACAGATGGTAGCTTCGCACCATTGGCTCCTCAGCCAAGCACATACACCAAATGTCTGAACCTGCAGTTCCTCTCGTACTGAGCAGGATTACTGTTTCAACAACACATCATCAGTCGGATAAAACTAACCTGTCTCACGACGGTCTAAACCCAGCTCACGTTCCCTGTTCGTGGGTTAACAATCCAACGCTTGGTGAATTCTGCTTCACAATGATAGGAAGAGCCGACATCGAAGGATCAAAAAACGACGTCGCTATGAACGCTTGGCCGCCACAAGCCAGTTATCCCTGTGGTAACTTTTCTGACACCTGCTTAAAACCCAAAAGGTCAGAAGGATCGTGAGGCCCCGCTTTCACGGTCTGTATTCATACTGAAAATCAAGATCAAAAGAGCTTTTGCCCTTCTGTTCCACGAGAGGTTTCTGTCCTCCCTGAGCTCGCCTTAGGACACCTGCGTTACAGTGTGACAGGTGTACCGCCCCAGTCAAACTCCCCACCAGCCGCTGGCCCCGGAGCGGGTCGCGCCCGGCCGCCCGGGCGCTTCCGACCAGAAGCGAGAGCCCCTCAGGGCTCGCCTCCCCGCCTCACCGGGTAAGTGACAAAACGATAAGATTAGTTCTACCGATTTCCCGACCTCCTTTTGGGGCTTAATCGGGTCGCACGAGCCGCCAGGGGCGATGCCCCGGCCTCTGCCAGGCCTCGGGCTGCCGCTTTTGAAGCCCGACTAAAAACCCGAAAAATGGGCAAAAAGGGAATAAATTCCCGCCCAAAAAGGGTGAATAGTCGTTTGGGCGGCAGCCCTGGTCGGTCTTGCAGACCTGGAGGCTCGAGACGTATTTTTGGAAAACCCACCAATTCTCGATCTGTGCAGATACCCCGCCAACCCCGAAGGACAGAAATGACAAGTGTCAAGTTGGCGGGACGAATTTGACTTCGGTGAACGAACCCTGGAACTAATGTCGCGCAAACGGCTTCGGATTTAACTCCATCCAGACTTCCGGGACGAAACTTGACAGGCCGTATCTCCGCACTCCCGAAAAGCAGCCGCACCGTTCCGGCACCCATCGACGCGGCTGGCCGAGCCCGATGGAACGCACCCCACGGCGGACGGCTAGGCCTTTCCAATTTTTTTCCATTCTTCCAGAAAAGATTCCAACTGGCAGAAACATTCGCCCGACGGCTTAAAGACATGCCCTTGTGCCACACTACCGTCCCCGCCTTCGTTTGGCTGTGTTGGCTTCATCATTTCCAGCTTTTATTAAACATACCATTTTAACACGGCGGTTATCCATTTGCCAGAGTGTTCAGTTAATGATTTGCCACCTTCAACACAGTTAGTTTACCATTTGGCACCAACAATTTTCAGTTCATGAGTTGCCACATTCATACTTTCTTCTCCGGCTACACTTCGCGGACTTCCAGCGCGCACCGCTTCAGGTCGGCACGCACGAATATGGTAACGTTCGATGCCGCTTGCCTTCCTCTTTCCCGCGCCGCGCACCCGACGAGCACAGAGGGCCGACCGGCAGACATAGCCGTCCGAAAGTGGTCTCCAGCCAACGGCTGCACCTCCGCCGGCCAAAGAGCCAGCCGCACGCCGTCGCTGGCCTCCGGTGCGGCGCCTCCGGCCGCAGCGGACGCTCTTTCCCCGAGCCAGTTGCCCCGTTGCGTCGTCATGTTACTGCCGAAAGACTGCAGCGGATGTCGGTTGCCCGGCGTGCCAGGCGGTCTGGCGACGCCGTCCCTCGTCGGATCAGGAGCGGGCTGCCACCGCCGCCTGCGACGTCGCCGCCGCTTTCCAAAGAGGTATGGCCGAAAGCAGTCCGACAAGGGACGGCGGAGAAATCCGCATTGCAGCCCCGGCCGCATCGGACAGCCAGAACTGGCCGACCGAAGATTTCCACACGCCGGCTAGCCGATCAAGCCCGCTTCCGAAGAAAGGCGCTCGGCTTGCAGGCCGCTCCGCCCCCCTGCCATCCAGCAACCGTGGCTGGTCGGCACAGGTTACAAGATGCACCCCCAATGAGGCAGCAGATATGTAGTCGACCATTGGCGCTCAAGCAGCTTCATGCCGCTAGCCCTCACGCCCGCCCCACAACAACGGCGACCAGCACCAACACGACGACAACAACAAGCAGCAAATTGCCCTCCGCCGCCCTGTCGACATCAGTTTAAAAGCCACACCGCAAGTACGCCCTCCTTCTCGGCTACTGACACTGATTAAACCCCATCGGCAGTCTCCCTACACCACCAGAAATCACCCCTCCCCGCCGCCCTCTGACCGCCGGCCGCACAAGCTCAGCTACCTCCCTTCCCTCACCCCGATCGACATAAGTTGAAATACAACAACGAAAACACACCCTCAAACCCGGCTACGTCCTGTCATGCACCCCCTTGGCGACTATTAACCCCGACAGTGAAGCCGAGCGCTTTTCTTCGGAAGCGACCTTTTTCGGCCAGCCGGCGGCTGGAAAACGTCGGTCGGCCAGTTCTGGCAGTCTGATGCGGCCTGGGCCGAAATGTGGATTTCTCCGCCGGCCCGTGTCGGACTGCTGTCGTCATACCTCGTTGGAAAGCGGCGGCGACGCCGCACGGGGCGGTGTCAGCCCGCTCCCGATTCGAAGAGGGACGGCGTCGCCAGACCGCCTGGCCCGCCGGGCAACCGGCATCCGCTGCAGTCTTTCGGCAGTAACATGACGACGGGGCAACTGGCCCGGGTAAAGCAACGGGGCAACTGGCCCGGGTAAAGAGCGTCCGCTGCTGCCGGAGGGGCAGCACCGGAGGCCAGCGACGGCGTGCGGCTGGCTCTTTGGCCGGCGGAGGTGCAGCCGATGGCTGGAGACCGCTTTCGGACGGCTATGTCCGCTGGTCGGCCCGCTGTGCTCATCGGGTGCGCGGCGCGGGGAAGAGGAAGGCAAGCGGCATCGAACGCTACCACGTTCGTGCGGGCCGACCAGAAGCGGTGTGCGCTGCAAGTCCGCGAAATGCAACCGGAAAAGAAAGTCTGAATGTGGCAACTCATGAACTGAAAATTGTCGGTGGCAAATGGTTAATCAAATGTGTTGAAGGTGGCAAATCATTAACTGAACACTCTGGCAAATGGATAACCGGCGTGTTAAAATGGTATGTTTAATAAAAGCTGGAAATGATGAAGCCAACACAGCCAAACCAAGGCGGGGACGGTAGTGTGGCATAAGGGCATGTCTTTAAGCCGTCGGGCGAATGTCTCTGCCAGTTGGAATCTTTTCTGGAAGAAGGGAAAAAAATTGGAAAGGCCTAGCCGTCCGCCGTGGGGTGCGTTCCATCCGGCTCGGCCAGCCGCGTCGATGGGTGCCGGAACGGTGCGGCTGCCTTTCGGGAGTGTGGAGATACTGCCTGTCAAGTTTCGTCCCGGAAGCCTGGATGGAGTTAAATCCGAAGCCGTTTGCGGGAAATTAGTTCCAGGGCTCGGTCACCGAAGTCAAATTGATCCCGCCAACTTGACACTTGTCATTTCTGTCCTTAGGAGTTGGCGGGGTATCTGCACAGAGGGAGGAGGTGCCTGATCGAGAATTGGTGGGTTTTCCAAAAATACGTCTCGATCCTCCAGGTCTGCAGAGACCGACCAGGGCTGCCGCCCAAACGACTATTCACCCTTTTTGGGCGGGAATTTGTTCCCTTTTTGCCCATTTTTCGGGTTTTTGGTCGGGCTTCAAAAGCGGCAGCCCGAGGCCTGGCAGAGGCCGGGGCATCGACCCTGGCGGCTCGCGCGACCCGATTAAGCCCCAAAAAGAGTCGGGAAATCGGCAGAACTACTCTTATCGTTTTGTCACTTACCCAATGAGGCGGAGAGGCGAGCACTGAGGGGCTCTCGCTTATGGTCGGAAGTGCCCGGGCGGCCGGGCGCGACCCGCTCCGGGGCCAGCGGCTGGTGGGGAGTTTGACTGGGGCGGTACACCTATCACACTATAACGCAGGTGTCCTATGGCGAGCTCAGGGAGGACAGAAACCTCCCGTGGAACAGAAGGGCAAAAGCTCGCTTGATCTTGATTTTCAGTATGAATACAGACCGTGAAAGCGGGGCCTCACGATCCTTCTGACATTTTGGGTTTTAAGCAGGTGTCAGAAAAGTTACCACAGGGATAACTGGCTTGTGGCGGCCAAGCGTTCATGCCGACGTCGCTTTTTGATCCTTCGATGTCAGCTCTTCCTTTCATTGTGAAGCAGAATTCACCAAGCGTTGGATTGTTCACCCACGAACAGGGAACGTGAGCTGGGTTTAGACCGTCGTTAGACAGGTTAGTTTTACCCGACTGATGATGTGTTGTTGCAACAGTAATCCTGCTCAGTACGAGTGGAACTGCAGGTTCAGACATTTGGTGTATGTGCTTGGCTGAGGAGCCAATGGTGCGAAGCTACCATCTGTGGGATGATGACTGAACGCCTCTAAGTCAGAATCCCACATAAACTTAACGATACACTAGCGCCGCAGATCACCGGTTGGCCTGGGATAGCCGACTCCGGTCGGTGTGTAGTGCCGCTCGTTTCGGGGCTGGAGTGCGGACGGAGGGGCGCCGCCCCTCTCCTGTTTACGCATAGCATGTTCGTGGGGAACCTGGTGCTAAATTATGCGTAGACGACACCTGATTCTGGCTCAGCGTTTCGTACGTAGCAGAGCAGCTGTCTCGTTGCAATCTATTGAAAGTCAGCCCTCGAGCCAACCCTTTGTCAGTCGCAAGTGCAAACCGCCCACCTACCCTCTCCTGGGATGCTCCTCGCGTGAGGACGCACTTCGTTAGGGCTTTGGCAAGCGGGGGGAGAGAGGAAGGCAGGTGGACCATGGAGCTCCTCGCCCGAGGTCTCTGCCACCTCCTCCTCGGGATCACTCCGCGTCCTTCTTCGGATGGCATGCTCCATGTGAAATACTCGACTGCTTCCTGGCCAGTTGCAGTATGAGGCCTTTCGCCCGGTCGTGCTTTATTCGACTAAAGACGGAGTGCTACCTGGGTCCTCACCTTGGCCAGGCGTTCGACTCTTGGTACTCATCCCGTTACCGCGCCTCTCTTTATTTCTCCTCCCATCCCTCACCCCAAAAGTACATTGGTGAATGATTTATCCCCCCCCACACTTTACTTTCTGGAATCGGTTAATGAGATGGCACCTCACAGGTGGGGGTCTTGCCTTATGCCGTGGCCGGGGACAGGGGCGCTCGGTTCCCGCACCATTTGCCAGTCAGTTTATGAATCGCTGCACATGGTGAATGCAAGTTGCTGGTTAATGAGTTGCTGCGACAGACATTGGTGAATGAGTTGCCTGAATACAAGTTGCTGGCTCATGAGTTGCTACCGCAGACATTGGTTAATGAGTTGCCTGAATACAAGTTGCTGGTTAATGAGTTGCTGCGACAGACATTGGTGAATGAGTTGCCTGAATACAAGTTGCTGGCTCATGAGTTGCGACTGCAGACATTGGTTAATGAGTTGCCACTTCAACTTGGGGCTGCTCTTGGTTGAAATGTGTCTTGTCGGGCTTAATAGTCGCCAAGGGGGTGCATGACAGGACGTAGCCGGGTTTGAGGGTGTGTTTTCGGTTTTGTATTTCAACTTATGTCGATCGGGGTGAGGGAAGGGAGGTAGCTGAGCTTGTGCGGCCGGCGGTCCGAGGTCGGCGGGGAGGGGTGATTTGTGGTGGTGTAGGGAGACTGCCGATGGGGTTTAATCAGTGTCAGTAGCCGAGAAGGAGGGCGTATTTGCGGTGTGGCTTTTAAACTGATGTCGACAGGGCGGCGGAGGGCAATTTGCTGCTTGTTGTTGTCGTCGTGGTGTTGCTGGTCGCCGTTGTTGTTGGGCGGGCGGCATGAAGCTGCTTGAGCGCCAATGGTCGACTACATATCTGCTGCCTCATTGGGGGTGCATCTTGTAACCTGTGCCAACCAGCCACGGTTGCTGGATGGCAGGGGGGCGGAGCGGCCTGCAAACCGAGCGCCTTTCTTCGGAAGCGGGCTTGATCGGCCAGCCGGCGAGTGGAAAACCTCGGTCGGCCAGTTCCGGCTGTCTGATGCGGCCGGGGCCGAAATGTGGATTTCTCCGCCGGCCCCTGTCGGACTGCAGTCGGTCATACCTCGTTGGAAAGCGGCGGCGACGCCGCACGGGGCGGTGTCATCCCGCTCCCGATTCGACGAGGGACGGCGTCGCCAGACTGCCTGGCCCGCCGGGCAACCGGCTTGCGATGCTGTCTTTCGGCAGTAACATGACAACGGGGCAACTGGCCCGGGTAAAGCAACGGGGCTACTGGCCCGGGTAAAGAGCGACCGCTGCGGCCGGAGGGGCAGCACCGGAGGCCAGCGACGGCGTGCGACTGGCTCTTTGGCCGGCGGAGGTGCAGCCGTTGGCTGGAGACCGCTTCCGGACGGCTATGTCCGCTGGTCGTTCCGCTGTGCTCATCGGGTGCGCGGCGCGCGGAAGAGGAAGGCAAGCGGCATCGAACGCTACCACGTTCGTGCGGGCCGACCAGAAGCGGTGCGCGCTGCAAGTCCGCGAAATGCAACCGGAAAAGAAAGTCTGAATGTGGCAACTCATGAACTGAAAATTGTCGGTGGCAAATGGTTAATCAAATGTGTTGAAGGTGGCAAATCATTAACTGTACACTCTGGCAAATGGATAACCGGCGTGTTAAAATGGTATGTTTAATAAAAGCTGGAAATGATGAAGCCAACACAGCCAAACCAAGGCGGGGACGGTAGTGTGGCATAAGGGCATGTCGTTAAGCCGTGGGGCGAATGTCTCTGCCAGTTGGAATCTTTTCTGGAAGAAGGGAAAAAAATTGGAAAGGCAGAGCCGTCCGCCGTGGGGTGCGTTCCATCGGGCTCGGCCAGCGGCGTCGATGGGTGCCGGAACGGTGCGGCTGCCTTTCGGGAGTGTGGAGATACTTCCTGTCAAGTTTCGTCCCGGAGGTCTGGATGGAGTTAAATCCGAAGCCGTTTGCGGGAAATTAGTTCCAGGGCTCGGTCACCGAAGTCAAATTCATCCCGCCAACTTGACACTTGTCATTTCTGTCCTTCGGAGTTGGCGGGGTATCTGCACAGAGGTTAGGAGGTGCCTGATCGAGAATTGGTGGGTTTTCTAAAAATACGTCTCGAGCCTCCAGATCTGCAGAGACCGACCAGGGCTGCAGCCCAAACGACTATTCACCCTTTTTGGGCGGGAATTTGTTCCCTTTTTGCCCATTTTTCGGGTTTTTGGTTGGGCTTCAAAAGCGGCAGCCCGAGGCCTGGCAGAGACCGGTGCATCGCCCCTGGCGGCTCGCGCGATCCGATTAAGCCCCAAAAGGAGTCGGGAAATCGGCAGAACTACTCTTATCGTTTTGTCACTTACCCGGTGAGGCCGGGAGGCGAGCCCTGAGGGGCTCTCGCTTCTGGTCGGAAGCGCCCGGGCGGTCGGGCGCGACCCGCTCCGGGGCCAGCGGCTAGTAGGGAGTTTGACTGGGGCGGTACACCTGTCACACTGTAACGCAGGTGTCCTAAGGCGAGCTCAGGGAGGACAGAAACCTCCCGTGGAACAGAATGGCAAAAGCTCGCTTGATCTTGATTTTCAGTATGAATACAGACCGTGAAAGCGGGGCCTCACGATCCTTCTGACCTTTTGGGTTTTACGCAGGTGTCAGAAAAGTTACCACAGGGATAACTGGCTTGTGGCGGCCAAGCGTTCATAGGGACGTCTCTTTTTGATCCTTCGATGTCGGCTCTTCCTATCATTGTGAAGCAGAATTCACCAAGCGTTGGATTGTTCTCCCACGAACAGGGAACGTGAGCTGTGTTTAGACCGTCGTGAGACAGGTTAGTTTTACCCGACTGATGATGTGTTGTTGCAATAGTAATCCTGCTCAGTACCAGTGGAACTGCAGGTTCAGACATTTGGTGTATGTGCTTGGCTGAGGAGCCAATGGTGCCAAGCTACCATCTGTGGGCTTATGACTGAACGCCTCTAAGTCAGAATCCCACCTAAACGTAACGATACCCTTGCGCCGCGGATCACCGGTTGGCCTGGGATAGCCGACTCCGGTCGGTGTGTAGTGCCGCTCGTTTCGGGGCTGGAGTGCGGACGGATGGGCGCCGCCCCTCTCGTGTTTACGCATAGCATGTTCGTGGGGAACCTCGTGCTAAATTATGCATAGACGACCTGATTCTGGCTCAGCGTTTCGTACGGAGCAGAGCAGCTATCTCGTTGCAATCTATTGATAGTCAGCCCTCGAGCCAAACCTTTGTCAGTAGCAGGTGCAAACCGCCCACCAACCCTCTGCTGGGATGTTCCTCGCGTGAGGACGCACTTCGTTAGGGCTTTGGCAAACGGGGGGAGAGAGGAAGGCAGGTCGACCGTGGAGCTCCACGCCCGAGGTCTCTGCCACCTCCTCCTCGGGATCACTCCGCATCCTTCTTCAGATGGCATGCTCCGTGTGAAATACTCGACTGCTTCCTGGCCAGTTGCAGTATGAGGCCTTTCGCCCGGTCGTGCTTTATTCGACTAAAGACTGAGTGCTACCTGGGTCGTCACCTTGGCCAGGCGTTCGACTCTTGGTACTCATCCCGTTACCGCGCCTCTCTTTATTTCTCCTCCCATCCCTCACCCCAAAATTACATTGGTGAATGATTTATCCCCCCCCCACACTTTACTTTCTGGAATCGGTTAATGAGATGGCACCTCACAGGTGGGGGTCTTGCCTAATGCCGTGGCCGGGGACAGGGGCGCGCGGTTCCCACAGAATTTGCCAGTCAGTTTATGAATCGCTGCACATGGTGAATGCAAGTTGCTGGTTAATGAGTTGCAGCGACAGACATTGGTGAATGAGTTGCCTGAATACAAGTTGCTGGCTCATGAGTTGCTACCGCAGACATTGGTTAATGAGTTGTCTGAATACAAGTTGCTGGTTAATGAGTTGCTGCGACAGACATTGGTGAATGAGTTGCCTGAAGACAAGTTGCTGGTCAATGAGTTGCTGCTGCAGACATTGGTTAATGAGTTGCCACTTCAACTTGGGGCTGCGTTTGGTTGAAATGTGTGTTGTCGGGCTTAATAGTCGACAAGCGGGTGCATGACAGGACGTAGACGGGTTTGAGGGTGTGTTTTCGGTGTTGTATTTCAACTTATGTCGATCGGGGTGAGGGAAGGGACGTAGCTGAGATTGTGCGGCCGGCGGTCAGAGGGCGGCGGGGAGGGGTGATTTGTGGTGCTGTAGGGAGACGGCCGATGGGGTTTAATCAGTGTCAGTAGCCGAGAAGGAGGGCGTATTTGCGGTGTGGCTTTTAAACTGATGTCGACAGGGCGGCGGAGGGCAATTTACTGCTTGTTGTTGTCGTCGTGGTGGTGCTGGTCGCCGTTGTTGTGGGGCGGGCGGCATGAAGCTGCTTGAGCGCCAATGGTCGACTACATATCTGCTGCCTCATTGGGAGTGCATCTTGTAACCTGTGCCGACCATCCACGGTTGCTGGATGGCAGGGGGGCGGAGCGGCCTGCAAGCCGAGCGCCTTTCTTCGGAAGCGGGCTTGATCGGCCAGCCGGCGGGTGGAAAACTTCGGTCGGCCAGTTCTGGCTGTGTGATGCGGCCGGGGCTGCAATGCGGATTTCTCCGCCGTCCCTTGTCGGACTGCTTTCGACCATACCTCGTTGGAAAGCGGCGGCGACGTCGAAGGCGGCGGTGGCAGCCCGCTCCTGATCCGACGAGGGACGGCGTCGCTAGGCCGCTTGGGCCGCCGGGCAAACGGCATCCGCTGCAGTCTTTCGGCAGTAACATGGCGACGCAACGTGGCAACGGGCCCGGGTAAAGATGATCGGCTGCCGCCGCACGGGCCGCACAGGAAGCAAGCGACGGCTTGCGGCTGGCTCGTTGCCCGGCGGAGGTGCAGCCGTTGGCTGGAGACCGCTTTCGGACGGCTGTTTCCGCTGTTCGGCCAGCTGCACTCGTCGGGTGCGCGGCGCGGGGAAGAGGAAAGCACGCTGCATCGAACGCTACCACATGCGTGCGGGCCGACCCGAAGCGGAGCGGGTTGGAAGTCCGCGAACCCCATGGAGTCAAACCTGTTGAAATCGCGGGCAACTATGCTGGCCTCTGCCGGGCAGAAAGCGGTCTTCGCGCCTCCGTGGTCGCGGGTGGTGCGCGGCCCGGGGTCGGAGGAGGATTTATCGTGGGAAGTATGAGGATGGTGCCGTGAAGCGGTGGCCGGTCTCGGCGGGGCGGAGTGATTTCTTGTGCTGTGCTAAGCCTGCCAATGGGGTTGTCCTCAGTGTCGCTATCCCGGGAAGGAGGGTGCATTTTCGGCGTTGCTTTTAAATTCATGTCGACAGGGCGGAGGTTTGAGGTACGAGTTGCTGTCGTCGCACTCGTCGCCGTTGTTGTTGGGCGGGCGTGAGAGGCGGCATGAAGCTGGACGAGTGCGGATGGGCCACTGCATGGCTGCTGCGTTATTGGTGGTGCGGCTTGTCATCTGTGTCGGGCAGTCGGTGCAGCTGAATGGCCCGGGGGCGCGTGCGGCAGTCCGGCCGACCGGCTGGCAGTGATGCCGAGCGCTTTTCTTCGGAAGCGACATTGATCGGCCAGCCGGTGGTTGGAAAACTTCGGTCGGCCAGTTCTGGCTGTCTGATGCGGCCGGGGCCGAAATGTGGATTTCTCTGCCGGCCCGTGTCGGACTGCTGTCGGTCATACCTCGTTGGAAAGCGGCTGCGACGCCACACGCGGCGGTGTCAGCCCGCTCCCATTCGACGAGGGACGGCGTCGCCAGACCGCCTGGCCCGCCGGGCAACCGGCATCCGCTGCAGTCTTTCGGCAGTAACATGACGACGCAACGGGGCAACTGGCCCGGGTAAAGAGCGTCCGCTACGGCCGTAGGGGTCGCACCGGAGGCCAGCGACGGCGTGCGGCTGGCTCTTTGGCAGGCGGATGTGCAGCCGTTGGCTGGTGACCGCTTTCGGACGGCTATGTCTGCCGGTCGGCCCGCTGTGCTCGTCGGGTGCGCGGCGCGGGGAAGAGGGGGGCAAGCCGCATCGAACGCTACCACATTCGTGCGGGCCGACCTGAAGCGGTGCCGCATCGAACGCTACCACATTCGTGCGGGCCGACCTGAAGCGGTGCGCGCTGGAAGTCCGCGAAATGCAGCCGGAGAAGAAAGTATGAATGTGGCTACTCATGAACTGAAAATTGTCGGTGGCAAATGGTTAACCAAATGTGTTGAAGGTGGCAAATCATTAACTGAACACTCTGGCAAATGGATAACCGCCGTGTTAAAATGGTATGTTTAATAAAAGCTGGAAATGATGAAGCCAACACAGCCAAACGAAGGCGCGGACGGTAGTGTGGCATAAGGGCATGTCTTTAAGCCGTCGGGCGAATGTTTCTGCCAGTTGGAATCTTTTCTGGAAGAAGGGAAAAAAATTGGAAAGGCCTAGCCGTCCGCCGTGGGGTGCGTTCCATCGGGCTCGGCCAGCCGCGTCGATGGGTGCCGGAACGGTGCGGCTGCTTTTCGGGAGTGCGGTGATACGGCCTGTCAAGTTTCGTCCCGGAAGTCTGGATGGAGTTAAATCCGAAGCCGTTTGCGGGAAATTAGTTCCAGGGCTCGTTCACCGAAGTCAAATTCGTCCCGCCAACTTGACACTTGTCATTTCTGTCCTTATGGGTTGGCGGGGTATCTGCACAGATCGAGAATTGGTGGGTTTTCCAAAAATACGTCTCGAGCCTCCAGGTCTGCAGAGACCGACCAGGGCTGCCGCCCAAACAACTATTCACCCTTTTTGGGCGGGAATTTATTCCCTTTTTGCCCATTTTCCGCTTTTTTGGTCGGGCTTCAAAAGCGGCAGCCCGAGGCCTGGCAGAGGCCGGAGCATCGCCCCTGGCGCCTCGCGCGACCCGATTAAGCCCCAAAAGGAGGTCGGGAAATCGGCAGAACTAATTTTATGGTTTTGTCACTTAGCCGGTGAGGCGGGGAGGTGAGCCCGGAGGGGCTCTCTCTTCTGGTCGGAAGCGCCCGGGCGGCCGGGCGCGACCCGCTCCGGGGCCAGCGGCTGGTGGGGAGTTTGACTGGGGCGGTACACCTGTCACACTGTAAAGCAGGTGTCCGAAGGCGAGCTCAGGGAGGACAGAAACCTCCCGTGGAACAGAAGGGCAAAAGCTCGTTTGATCTTGATTTTCAGTATGAATACAGACCGTGAAAGCGGGGCCTCACGATCCTTCTGACCTTTTGGGTTTTAAGCAGGTGTCAGAAAAGTTACCACAGGGATAACTGGCTTGTGGCGGTCAAGCGTTCATAGCGAAGTCGTTTTTTGATCCTTCGATGTCGGCTCTTCCTATCATTGTGAAGCAGAATTCACCAAGCGTTGGATTGTTCACCCACGAACAGGGAACGTGAGCTGGGTTCAGACCGTCGTGAGACAGGTTAGTTTTACCCGACTGATGATGTGTTGTTGCAACAGTAATCCTGCTCAGTACGAGTGGAACTGCAGGTTCAGACATTTGGTGCATGTGCTTGGCTGAGGAGCCAATGGTGCGAAGCTACCATCTGTGGGCTTATGACTGAACGCCTCTAAGTCAGAATCCCACCTAAAAGTAACGATACACTAGCGCTGCGGATCACCGGTTGGCCTGGTATAGCCGACTCCGGTCGGTGCGTAGTGCCGCTCGTTTCGGGGCTGGAGTGCGGACGGATGGGCTCCGCCCCTCACCTGTTTACGCACAGCATGTTCGTGGGGAACCTGGTGCTAAATTATGCGCAGTCGACCTGATTCTGGCTTAGCGTTTCGTACGTAGCAGAGCAGCTATCTAGTTGCAATCTATTGAAAGTCAGCCCTCGAGCCAAACCTTTGTCAGTAGCAAGTGAAAACCGCCCACCTACCCTCTCCTGGGATGCTCCTCTTGTGAGGACGCACTACGCTAGGGCTTTGGCAAGCGGGGGGAGTGAGGAAGGCAGGTGAACCGTGGAGCTCCTCGCCCGAGGTCTCTGCCACCTCCTCCTCCGGTTCACTCCGCGTCCTTCTTCGGATGGCATGCTCCGTGTGAAATACTCGACTGCTTCCTGTCCAGTTGCAGTATGAGGCCTTTCGCCCGATCGTGCTTTATTCGACTAAAGACGGAGTGCTACCTGGGTCCTCACCTTGGCCAGGCGTTCGACTCTTGGTACTCATCCCGTTACTGCGCCTCTCTTTATTTCTCCTCCCATCCCTCACCCCAAAAGTACATTGGTGAATGATTTATCCCCCCCACACTTTACTTTCTGGAATCGGTTAATGAGATGGCTCCTCCCAGGTGGGGGTCTTGCCTTATGCATTCGCCGGGGACAGGGGCGCGCGATTCCCGCAGCATTTGCCAGTCAGTTTATGAATCGCTGCACATGGTGAATGCAAGTTGCTGGTTAATGAGTTGCTGCGACAGACATTGGTTAATAAGTTGCCTGAATACAAGTTGCTGGTTAATGAGTTGCTGCGACAGACATTGGTGAATGAGTTGCCTGAATACAAGTTGCTAGTTAATGAGTTGCTACTGCAGACATTGGTTAATGTGTTGCCACTTCAAGTTGGGGCTGCGATTGGTTGAAATGTGTGTTGTCGAGCTTAATAGTCGCCAAGGGGCTGCATGACAGGACGTAGCCGGGTTTGAGGGTGTGTTTTCGGTGTTGTATTTCAACTTATGTCGATCGGGGTGAGGGAAGG
>NC_091987.1:157913006-157963006 GCF_044704955.1 Pristiophorus japonicus
GATCGGCCAGCCGGCGAGTGGAAAACCTCGGTCGGCCAGTTCCGGCTGTCTGATGCGGCCGGGGCCGAAATGTGGATTTCTCCGCCGGCCCCTGTCGGACTGCTGTCGGTCATACCTCGTTGGAAAGCGGCCGCGACGCCGCACGGGGCGGTGTCATCCCGCTCCCGATTCGACGAGGGACGGCGTCGCCAGACTGCCTGGCCCGCCGGGCAACCGGCTTGCGATGCAGTCTTTCGGCAGTAATATGACAACGGGGCAACTGGCCCGGGTAAAGCAACGGGGCTACTGGCCCGGGTAAAGAGCGACCGCTGCGGCCGGAGGGGCAGCACCGGAGGCCAGCGACGGCGTGCGACTGGCTCTTTGGCCGGCGGAGGTGCAGCCGTTGGCTGGAGACCGCTTCCGGACGGCTATGTCCGCTGGTCGTTCCGCTGTGCTCATCGGGTGCGCGGCGCGCGGAAGAGGAAGGCAAGCGGCATCGAACGCTACCACGTTCGTGCGGGCCGACCAGAAGCGGTGCGCGCTGCAAGTCCGCGAAATGCAACCGGAAAAGAAAGTCTGAATGTGGCAACTCATGAACTGAAAATTGTCGGTGGCAAATGGTTAATCAAATGTGTTGAAGGTGGCAAATCATTAACTATACACTCTGGCAAATGGATAACCGGCGTGTTAAAATGGTATGTTTAATAAAAGCTGGAAATGATGAAGCCAACACAGCCAAACCAAGGCGGGGACGGTAGTGTGGCATAAGGGCATGTCGTTAAGCCGTGGGGCGAATGTCTCTGCCAGTTGGAATCTTTTCTGGAAGAAGGGAAAAAAATTGGAAAGGCCGAGCCGTCCGCCGTGGGGTGCGTTCCATCGGGCTCGGCCAGCGGCGTCGATGGGTGCCGGAACGGTGCGGCTGCCTTTCGGGAGTGTGGAGATACTTCCTGTCAAGTTTCGTCCCGGAAGTCTGGATGGAGTTAAATCCGAAGCCGTTTGCGGGAAATTAGTTCCAGGGCTCGGTCACCGAAGTCAAATTCATCCCGCCAACTTGACACTTGTCATTTCTGTCCTTCGGAGTTGGCGGGGTATCTGCACAGAGGTTAGGAGGTGCCTGATCGAGAATTGGTGGGTTTTCTAAAAATACGTCTCGAGCCTCCAGATCTGCAGAGACCGACCAGGGCTGCAGCCCAAACGACTATTCACCCTTTTTGGGCGGGAATTTGTTCCCTTTTTGCCCATTTTTCGGGTTTTTGGTCGGGCTTCAAAAGCGGCAGCCCGAGGCCTGGCAGAGGCCGGTGCATCGCCCCTGGCGGCTCGCGCGATCCGATTAAGCCCCAAAAGGAGTCGGGAAATCGGCAGAACTACGCTTATCGTTTTGTCACTTACCCGGTGAGGCCGGGAGGCGAGCCCTGAGGGGCTCTCGCTTCTGGTCGGAAGCGCCCGGGCGGCCGGGCGCGACCCGCTCCGGGGCCAGCGGCTAGTGGGGAGTTTGACTGGGGCGGTACACCTGTCACACTGTAACGCAGGTGTCCGAAGGCGAGCTCAGGGAGGACAGAAACCTCCCGTGGAACAGAATGGCAAAAGCTCGCTTGATCTTGATTTTCAGTATGAATACAGACCGTGAAAGCGGGGCCTCACGATCCTTCTGACCTTTTGGGTTTTAAGCAGGTGTCAAAAAAGTTACCACAGGGATAACTGGCTTGTGGCGGCCAAGCGTTCATAGCGACGTCGCTTTTTGATCCTTCGATGTCGGCTCTTCCTATCATTGTGAAGCAGAATTCACCAAGCGTTGGATTGTTCTCCCACGAACAGGGAACGTGAGCTGTGTTTAGACCGTCGTGAGACAGGTTAGTTTTACCCGACTGATGATGTGTTGTTGCAATAGTAATCCTGCTCAGTACCAGTGGAACTGCAGGTTCAGACATTTGGTGTATGTGCTTGGCTGAGGAGCCAATGGTGCCAAGCTACCATCTGTGGGCTTATGACTGAACGCCTCTAAGTCAGAATCCCACCTAAACGTAACGATACCCTTGCGCCGCGGATCACCGGTTGGCCTGGGATAGCCGACTCCGGTCGGTGTGTAGTGCCGCTCGTTTCGGGGCTGGAGTGCGGACGGATGGGCGCCGCCCCTCTCCTGTTTACGCATAGCATGTTCGTGGGGAACCTCGTGCTAAATTATGCATAGACGACCTGATTCTGGCTCAGCGTTTCGTACGGAGCAGCTATCTCGTTGCAATCTATTGATAGTCAGCCCTCGAGCCAAACCTTTGTCAGTAGCAGGTGCAAACCGCCCACCTACCCTCTGCTGGGATGTTCCTCGCGTGAGGACGCACTTCGTTAGGGCTTTGGCAAACGGGGGGAGAGAGGAAGGCAGGTCGACCGTGGAGCTCCACGCCCGAGGTCTCTGCCACCTCCTCCTCGGGATCACTCCGCGTACTTCTTCAGATGGCATGCTCCGTGTGAAATACTCGACTGCTTCCTGGCCAGTTGCAGTATGAGGCCTTTCGCCCGGTCGTGCTTTATTCGACTAAAGACGGAGTGCTACCTGGGTCGTCACCTTGGCCAGGCGTTCGACTCTTGGTACTCATCCCGTTACCGCGCCTCTCTTTATTTCTCCTCCCATCCCTCACCCCAAAATTACATTGGTGAATGATTTATCCCCCCCCCACACTTTACTTTCAGGAATCGGTTAATGAGATGGCACCTCACAGGTGGGGGTCTTGCCTAATGCCGTGGCCGGGGACAGGGGCGCGCGGTTCCCACAGAATTTGCCAGTCAGTTTATGAATCGCTGCACATGGTGAATGCAAGTTGCTGGTTAATGAGTTGCAGCGACAGACATTGGTGAATGAGTTGCCTGAATACAAGTTGCTGGCTCATGAGTTGCTACCGCAGACATTGGTTAATGAGTTGTCTGAATACAAGTTGCTGGTTAATGAGTTGCTGCGACAGACATTGGTGAATGAGTTGCCTGAAGACAAGTTGCTGGTTAATGAGTTGCTGCTGCAGACATTGGTTAATGAGTTGCCACTTCAACTTGGGGCTGCGTTTGGTTGAAATGTGTGTTGTCGGGCTTAATAGTCGACAAGCGGGTGCATGACAGGACGTAGCCGGGTTTGAGGGTGTGTTTTCGGTGTTGTATTTCAACTTATGTCGATCGGGGTGAGGGAAGGGACGTAGCTGAGCTTGTGCGGCCGGCGGTCAGAGGGCGGCGGGGAGGGGTGATTTGTGGTGCTGTAGGGAGACTGCCGATGGGGTTTAATCAGTGTCAGTAGCCGAGAAGGAGGGCGTATTTGCGGTGTGGCTTTTAAACTGATGTCGACAGGGCGGCGGAGGGCAATTTACTGCTTGTTGTTGTCGTCGTGGTGGTGCTGGTCGCCGTTGTTGTGGGGCGGGCGGCATGAAGCTGCTTGAGCGCCAATGGTCGACTACATATCTGCTGCCTCATTGGGGGTGCATCTTGTAACCTGTGCCGACCATCCACGGTTGCTGGATGGCAGGGGGGCGGAGCGGCCTGCAAGCCGAGCGCCTTTCTTCGGAAGCGGGCTTGATCGGCCAGCCGGCGGGTGGAAAACTTCGGTCGGCCAGTTTTGGCTGTCTGATGCGGCCGGGGCTGCAATGCGGATTTCTCCGCCGTCCCTTGTCGGACTGCTTTCGACCATACCTCGTTGGAAAGCGGCGGCGACGTCGAAGGGGGCGGTGGCAGCCCGCTCCTGATCCGACGAAGGACGGCGTCGCTAGGCCGCTTGGGCCGCCGGGCAACCGGCATCCGCTGCAGTCTTTCGGCAGTAACATGGCGACGCAACGTGGCAACGGGCCCGGGTAAAGATGATCGGCTGCCGCCGCACGGGCCGCACAGGAAGCAAGCGACGGCTTGCGGCTGGCTCGTTGCCCGGCGGAGGTGCAGCCGTTGGCTGGAGACCGCTTTCGGACGGCTGTTTCCGCTGTTCGGCCAGCTGCACTCGTCGGGTGCGCGGCGCGGGGAAGAGGAAAGCACGCGGCATCGAACGCTACCACATGCGTGCGGGCCGACCCGAAGCGGAGCGGGTTGGAAGTCCGCGAACCCCATGGAGTCAAACCTGTTGAAATCGCGGGCAACTATGCTGGCCTCTGCCGGGCAGAAAGCGGTCTTCGCGCCTCCGTGGTCGCGGGTGGTGCGGGGCCCGGGGTCGGAGGAGGATTTATCGTGGGAAGTATGAGGATGGTGCCGTGAAGCGGTGGCCGGTCTCAGCGGGGCGGAGTGATTTCTTGTGCTGTGCTAAGCCTGCCAATGGGGTTGTCCTCAGTGTCGCTATCCCGGGAAGGAGGGTGCATTTTCGGCGTTGCTTTTAAATTCATGTCGACAGGGCGGAGGTTTGAGGTACGAGTTGCTGTCGTCGCACTCGTCGCCGTTGTTGTTGGGCGGGCGTGAGAGGCGGCATGAAGCTGGACGAGTGCGGATGGGCCACTGCATGGCTGCTGCGTTATTGGTGGTGCGGCTTGTCATCTGTGCCGGGCAGTCGGTGCAGCTGAATGGCCCGGGGGCGCGTGCGGCAGTCCGGCCGACCGGCTGGCAGTGAAGCCGAGCGCTTTTCTTCGGAAGCGACATTGATCGGCCAGCCGGCGGTTGGAAAACTTCGGTCGGCCAGTTCTGGCTGTCTGATGCGACCGGGGCCGAAATGTGGATTTCTCTGCCGGCCCGTGTCGGACTGCTGTCGGTCATACCTCGTTGGAAAGCGGCTGCGACGCCACACGCGGCGGTGTCAGCCCGCTCCCATTCGACGAGGGACGGCGTCGCCAGACCGCCTGGCCCGCCGGGCAACCGGCATCCGCTGCAGTCTTTCGGCAGTAACATGACGACGCAACGGGGCAACTGGCCCGGGTAAAGAGCGTCCGCTGCGGCCGGAGGGGCCTCACCGGAGGCCAGCGACGGCGTGCGGCTGGCTCTTTGGCCGGCGGATGTGCAGCCGTTGGCTGGTGACCGCTTTCGGACGGCTATGTCTGCCGGTCGGCCCGCTGTGCTCGTCGGGTGCGCGGCGCGCGGAAGAGGGGGGCAAGCCGCAACGAACGCTACCACATTCGTGCGGGCCGACCTGAAGCGGTGCGCGCTGGAAGTCCGCGAAATGCAGCCGGAGAAGAAAGTATGAATGTGGCAACTCATGTACTGAAAATTGTCGGTGGCAAATGGTTAACCAAATGTGTTGAAGGTGGCAAATCATTAACTGAACACTCTGGCAAATGGATAACCGCCGTGTTAAAATGGTATGTTTAATAAAAGCTGGAAATGATGAAGCCAACACAGCCAAACGAAGGCGCGGACGGTAGTGTGGCATAAGGGCATGTCTTTAAGTCGTCGCGCGAATGTTTCTGCCAGTTGGAATCTTTTCTGGAAGAATGGAAAAAAATTGGAAAGGCCTAGCCGTCCGCCGTGGGGTGCGTTCCATCGGGCTCGGCCAGCCGCGTCGATGGGTGCCGGAACGGTGCGGCGGTTTTTCGGGAGTGCGGTGATACGGCCTGTCAAGTTTCGTCCCGGAAGTCTGGATGGAGTTAAATCCGAAGCCGTTTGCGGGAAATTAGTTCCATGGCTCGTTCACCGAAGTCAAATTCGTCCCGCCAACTTGACACTTGTCATTTCTGTCCTTATGGGTTGGCGGGGTATCTGCACAGATCGAGAATTGGTGGGTTTTCCAAAAATACGTCTCGAGCCTCCAGGTCTGCAGAGACCGACCAGGGCTGCCGCCCAAACAACTATTCACCCTTTTTGGGCGGGAATTTATTCCCTTTTTGCCCATTTTCCGCTTTTTTGATCGGGCTTCAAAAGCGGCAGCCCGAGGCCTGGCAGAGGCCGGAGCATCGCCCCTGGCGCCTCGCGCGACCCGATTAAGCCCCAAAAGGAGGTCGGGAAATCGGCAGAACTAATTTTATGGTTTTGTCACTTAGCCGGTGAGGCGGGGAGGTGAGCCCGGAGGGGTTCTCTCTTCTGGTCGGAAGCGCCCGGGCGGCCGGGCGCGACCCGCTCCGGGGCCAGCGGCTGGTGGGGAGTTTGACTGGGGCGGTACATCTGTCACACTGTAAAGCAGGTGTCCTAAGGCGAGCTCAGGGAGGACAGAAACCTCCCGTGGAACAGAAGGGCAAAAGCTCGTTTGATCTTGATTTTCAGTATGAATACAGACCGTGAAAGCGGGGCCTCACGATCCTTCTGACCTTTTGGGTTTTAAGCAGGTGTCAGAAAAGTTACCACAGGGAAAACTGGCTTGTGGCGGCCAAGCGTTCATAGCGACGTCGCTTTTTGATCCTTCGATGTCGGCTCTTCCTATCATTGTGAAGCAGAATTCACCAAGCATTGGATTGTTCACCCACGAACACGGAACGTGAGCTGGGTTTAGACCGTCGTGAGACAGATTAGTTTTACCCGACTGATGATGTGTTGTTGCAATAGTAATCCTGCTCAGTACGAGTGGAACTGCAGTTTCAGACATTTGGTGTATGTGCTTGGCTGAGGAGCCAATGGTGCGAAGCTACCATCTGTGGGATTATGAGTGAACGCCTCTAAATCAGAATCCCACCTAAACGTAACGATACCCTAGCGCCGCGGATCACCGGTTGGCCTGGGATAGCCGACTCCGGTCGGTGTGTAGTGCCGCTCGTTTCGGGGCTGGAGTGCGGACGGATGGGCGCCGCCCCTCTCCTGTTTACGCACAGCATGTTCGTGGGGAACCTGGTGCTAAATTATGCGTAGACGACCTGATTCTGGTTCAGCGTTTCGTACGTAGCAGAGCAGCTATCTCGTTGCAATCTCTTGAAAGTCAGCCCTCGAGCCAAACCTTTGTCAGTAGCAAGTGTAAACCGCCCACCTACCCTCTCCTGGGATGCTCCTCGCGTGAGGACGCACTTCGTTAGGGCTTTGGCAAGCGGGGGGAGAGAGCAAGGCAGGTGGACCGTGGAGCTCCTCGCCCGAGGTCTCTGCCACCTCCTCCTCCGGTTCACTCCGCGTCCTTCTTCGGATGGCATGCTCCGTGTGAAATACTCGACTGCTTCCTGTCCAGTTGCAGTATGAGGCCTTTCGCCCGATCGTGCTTTATTCGACTAAAGACGGAGTGCTACCTGGGTCCTCACCTTGGTCAGGCGTTCGACTCTTGGTACTCATCCCGTTACCGCGCCTCTCTTTATTTCTCCTCCCATCCCTCACCCCAAAAGTACATTGGTGAATGATTTATCCCCCCCACACTTTACTTTCTGGAATCGGTTAATGAGATGGCTCCTCCCAGGTGGGGGTCTTGCCTTATGCATTCGCCGGGGACAGGGGCGCGCGATTCCCGCAGCATTTGCCAGTCAGTTTATGAATCGCTGCACATGGTGAATGCAAGTTGCTGGTTAATGAGTTGCTGCGACAGACATTGGTTAATAAGTTGCCTGAATACAAGTTGCTGGTTAATGAGTTGCTGCGACAGACATTGGTGAATGAGTTGCCTGAATACAAGTTGCTAGTTAATGAGTTGCTACTGCAGACATTGGTTAATGTGTTGCCACTTCAACTTGGGGCTGCGATTGGTTGAAATGTGTGTTGTCGGGCTTAATAGTCGCCAAGGGGCTGCATGACAGGACGTAGCCGGGTTTGAGGGAGTGTTTTCGGTGTTGTATTTCAACTTATGTCGATCGGGGTGAGGGAAGGGAGGTAGCTGAGCTTGTGCGGCCGTCGGTCAGAGGGCGGCGGGGAGGGGTGATTTGTGGTGGTGTAGGGAGACTGCCGATGGGGTTTAATCAGAGTCAGCAGCCGAGAAGGAGGGCGTACTTGCGGTGTGGCTTTTAAACTGATGTCGACAGGGCGGCGGAGGGCAATTTGCTGCTTGTTGTTGTCGTTGTGGTGGTGCTGGTCGCCGTTGTTGTGGGGCGGGCATGAGGGCGGGCGGCATGAAGCTGCTTGAGCGCCAATGGTCGACTACATATCTGCTGCCTCATTGGGGGTGCATCTTGTAACCTGTGCCGACCAGCCACGGTTGCTGGATGGGAGGGGGGCGGAGCGGCCTGCAAGCCGAGCGCCATTCTTCGGAAGCGGGCTTGATCGGCCAGCCGGCTGGAGGAAAACTTCGGTCGGCCAGTTCTGGCTGTCTGATGCGGTCGGGGCTGAAATGCGGATTTCTCCGCCGTCCCTTGTCGGACTGCTTTCGGCCATACCTCGTTGGAAAGCGGCGGCGACCTCGCAGATGGCGGTGGCAGCCCGCTCCTGATCCGACGAGGGACGGCGTCGCTAGGCCGCTTGGGCCGCCGGGCAACCGGCATCCGCTGCAGTCTTTAGGCAGTGACATGGCGACGCAACGTGGCAACGGGCCCCGGTAAAGATGATCGGCTGCAGCCGCACGGGCCGCACAGGAGGCAAGCGACGGCTTGCGGCTGGCTCGTTGCCCGGCGGAGGTGCAGCCGTTGGCTGGAGACCGCTTTCGGACGGCTGTTTCCGCTGGTCGGCCAGCTGCACTCGTCGCGTGCGCGGCGCGGGGAAGAGGACGGCACGCGGCATCGAACGCTGCCACATGCGTGCGGGCCGACCCGAAGCGGAGCGGGCTGGAAGTCCGAGAGCCCCATGGAGTCAAACCTGTTGAAATCGCGGGCAACTATGCTGGCCTCTGCCGGGCAGAAAGCGGTCTTCGCGCCTCCGTGGTCGCGCGTGGTGCGGGACCCGGGGTCGGAGGATGATTTATCGTGGGAAGTATGAGGATGGTGCCGTGAAGTGGCGGCCGGTCTCGGCGGGGCGGAGTGATTTCTTGTGCTGTGCTAAGCCTGCCAATGGGGTTGTCCTCAGTGTCGCTATCCCGGGAAGGAGGGTGCATTTTCGGCGTTGCTTTTAAATTCATGTCGACAGGGCGGAGGTTTAAGGTGCGAGTTGCTATCGTAGTGCTCGTCGCCGTTGTTGTTGGGCGGGCGTGAGAGGCGGCATGAAGCTGGACGAGTGCGGATGTGCCACTGCATGGCTGCTGCGTTATTGGTGGTGCGGCTTGTCACCCGTGCCGGGCAGTCGGTGCAGCTGGATGGCCCGGGGGCGCGTGCGGCCGTCCGGCCGACCGGTTGGCAGTGAAGCCGAGCGCTTTTCTTCGGAAGCGACCTTGATCGGCCAGCCGGCGGGTGGAAAACTTCGGTCGGCCAGTTCTGATGCGGCCGGGGCCGAAATGTGGATTTCTCCGCCGGCCCGTGTAGGACAGCTGTCGGTGATACCTCGTTGGAAAGCGGCGGGGGCACCGCACGCGGCGGTGTCTGCCCGCTCCCGATTCGACGAGGGACGGCGTCACCAGACCGCCTGGCCCGCCGGGCAACCGGCATCAGCTGCAGTCTTTCGGCAGTAACATGACGACGCAACGGGGCAACTGGCCCGGGAAAAGAGCGTCCGCTGCGGCCAGAGGGGCCGCACCGGAGGCCAGCGACGGCGTGCGGCTGGGTCTTTGGCCGGCGGAGGTGCAGCCGGTGGCTGGAGACCGCTTTCGGACGGCTATGTGCGCTGGTCGGCCCGCTGCACTCGTCGGGTGCGCGGCGTGGGGAAGAGGAAGGCAAGCGGCATCGAACGCTACCACATGCGTGCGGGCCGACCCGAAGCGGTGCGCGCTGGAAGTCCGCGAAATGCAACCGGAGAAGAAAGTATGAATGTTGCAACTCATGAACTGAAAATTGTCGGTGGCAAATGGTTAACCAAATGTGTTGAAGGTGGCAAATCATTAACTGAACACTCTGGCAAATGGATAACCGGTGTGTTAAAATGGTATGTTTAATAAAAGCTGGAAATGATGAAGCCAACACAGCCAAACGAAGGCGTGGACGGTAGTGTGGCATAAGGGCATGTCTTTAAGCCGTCGGGCGAATGTCTCTGCCAGTTGGAATCTTTTCTGGAAGAAGGGAAAACAATTGTAAAGGCCTAGCCGTCCAGCGTGGGGTGCGTTCCATCGGGCTCGGCCAGCCGCGTCGATGGTTGCCGGAACAGTGCGGCTGCCTTTCGGGAGTGCGGAGATACGGCCTGTCAAGTTTCGTCCCGGAAGTCTGGATGGAGTTAAATCCGAAGCCGTTTGCGGGAAATTAGTTCCAGAGCTCGTTCACCGAAGTCAAATTCGTCCCGCCAACTTGACACTTGTCATTTCTGCAGAGAGCGACCAGCGCAGCCGCCCAAACGACTATTCACCCTTTTTTGGCGGGAATTTATTCCCTTTTTGCCCATTTTCCGGGTTTTTGGTCGGGCTTCAAAAGCTGCAGCCCGAGGCCTGGCAGAGGCCGGGGCATCGCCCCTGCCGGCTCGCGCGACCCGATTAAGCCCCAAAAGGAGTCGGGAAATCGGCAGAACGACTCTTATCATTTTGTCACTTACCCGGTGAGGCGGAGAGGCGAGCCCAGCTGCACCGACTGCCCGGCACAGGTGACAAGCCGCACCACCAATAACGCAGCAGCCATGCAGTGGCCCATCCGCACTCGTCCAGCTTCATGCCGCCTCTCACGCCCGCCCAACAACAACGGCGACGAGCACGACGACAGCAACTCGCACCTTAAACCTCCGCCCTGTCGATATGAATTTAAAAGCAACGCCGAAAATGCACCCTCCTTCCCGGGATAGCGACACTGAGGACAACTCCATTGGAAGGCTTAGCACAGCACAAGAAATCACTCCGCCCCGCCGAGACCGGCCACCGCTTCACGGCACCATCCTCATACTTCCCACGAAAATTTCCCGCAAACGGCTTCGGATGTAACTCCATCCAGACTTCCGGGACGAAACTTGACAGGCCGTATCTCCGCACTCCCGAAAGGCTGCCGCACCGTTCCGGCACCCATCGAAGCGGCTGGCCGAGCCCGATGGAACGCACCAAACGGCGGACGGCTCGGCCTTTCCAATTTTTTTCCCTTCTTCCAGAAAAGATTCCAACTGGCAGAAACATTCGCCCGACTACTTAAAGACATGCCCTTATGCCACACTACCGTCCCCGCCTTCGTTTGGCTGTGTTGGCTTCATCATTTCCAGCTTTTATTAAACATACCATTTTAACACGGCTGTTATCCATTTGCCAGAGTGTTCAGTTAATAATTTGCCACCTTCAACACATTTGGTTGCCCATTTGCCACCGACAATTTTCAGTTCATGAGTTGCCACATTCATACTTTCTTCTCCGGCTGCATTTCGCGGACTTCCAGCACGCACCGCTTCGGGTCGGCCCGCACGAATGTGGTAGCGTTCGATGCCGCTTGCCCTCCTCTTCCCCGCGCCGCGCACCCGACGAGCACAGAGGGCCGACCGGCAGACATAGCCGTCCGAAAGCGGTCTCCAGCCAACGGCTGCACCTCCGCCGGCCAAAGAGCCAGCCGCACGCCGTCGCTGGCCTCCGGTGCGGCGCCTCCGGCCGCAGCGGTGGCTCTTTACCCGGGCCAGTTGCCCCGTTGCGTCGTCATGTTACTGGCGAAAGACTGCAGCGGATGCCGGTTGTCCGGCGGGCCAGGCGGTCTGGCGACGCCGTCCCTCGTCGAATCGGGAGCGGGCTGACACCGCCGCGTGCAGCGTCGCCGCCGCTTTCCAACGAGGTATGACCGACAGCAGTCCGACACGGGCCAGCGGAGAAATCTACCTTTCGGCCCGGGCCGCATCAGACAGCCAGAACTGGCCGACCGAAGTTTTCCAACCGCCGGCTGGCCGATCAAGGTCGCTTCCGAAGAAAAGCGCTCGGCTTCACTGCCAGCCGGTCGGCCGGTCTGCCGCCTGCGCCCCCGGGCCATCCAGCTGCACCGACTGCCCGGCACAGGTGACAAGCCGCACCACCAATAACGGAGCAGCCATGCAGTGGCCCATCCGCACTCGTCCAGCTTCATGCCGCCTCTCACGCCCGCCCAACAACAACGGCGACGAGCACGACGACAGCAACTCGCACCTTAAACCTCCGCCCTGTCGACATGAATTTAAAAGCAACGCCGAAAATGCACCCTCCTTCCCGGGATAGCGACACTGAGGACAACCCCATTAGCAGGCTTAGCACAGCACAAGAAATCACTCCGCCCCGCCGAGACCGGCCACCGCTTCACGGCACCATCCTCAGAATTCCCACGATAAATCCTCCTCCGACCCCGGGCCCCGCACCACCCGCGACCACGGAGGCGCGAAGACCGCTTTCTGCCCGGCAGAGGCCAGCATAGTTGCCCGCGATTTCAACAGGTTTGACTCCATGGGATTCGCGGACTTCCAACCCGCTCCGCTTCGGGTCGGAACGCACGCATGTGGTAGCGTTCGATGCCGCGTGCCTTCCTCTTCCCCGCGCCGCGCTCCCGACGAGTGCAGCTGGCAGACCAGCGGAAACAGCCGTCCGAAAGCGGTCTCCAGCCAACGGCTGCACCTCCGCCGGGCAACTAGCCAGCCGCAAGCCGTCGCTTGCCTCCTGTGCGGCGCATCCGGCGGCAGCCGATCATCTTTACCCGGGCCCGTTGCCACGTTGCGTCGCCATGTTACTGCCGAATGACTGCAGCGGATGCCGGTTGCCCGGCGGCCCAAGCGGCTTGGCGACGCCGTCCCTCGTCGGATCAGGAGCGGGCTGCCACCGCCGCCTGCGACGTCGCCGCCGCTTTCCAAAGAGGTATGGCCGAAAGCAGTCCGACAAGGGACGGCGGAGAAATCCGCATTGCAGCCCCGGCCGCATCGGACAGCCAGAACTGGCCGACCGAAGATTTCCACCCACCGGCTAGCCGATCAAGCCCGCTTCCGAAGAAAGGCGCTCGGCTTGCAGACCGCTCCGCCCCCCTGCCATCCAGCAACCGTGGCTGGTCGGCACAGGTTACAAGATGCACCCCCAATGAGGCAGCAGATATGTAGTCGACCATTGGCGCTCAAGCAGCTTCATGCCGCCCGCCCTCACGCCCGCTCCACAACAACGGCGACCAGCACCTACACGACGACAATAACAAGCAGCAAATTGCCCTCCGCCGCCCTGTCGACATCAGTTTAAAAGCCACACCGCAAGTACGCCCTCCTTCTCGGCTACTGACACTGATTAAACCCCATCGGCAGTCTCCCTACACCACCACAAATCACCCCTCCTCGCCGCCCACTGACCGCCGGCCGCACAAGCTCAGCTACCTCCCTTCCCTCACCCCGATCGACATAAGTTGAAATACAACACCGAAAACACACCCTCAAACACGGCTACGTCCTGTCATGCACCCCCTTGGCGACTATTAAGCCCGACAACACACATTTCAACCAAGCGCAGCCCCAAGTTGAAGTGGCAACTCATTAACCAATGTCTGCAGTAGCAACTCATTAACCAGCAACTTGTATTCAGGCAACTCATTAACCAATGTCTGCGGTAGCAACTCATGAGCCAGCAACTTGTATTCAGGCAACTCAGTCACCAATGTCTGTCGCAGCAACTCGTTAACCAGCAACTTGCATTCACCATGTGCAGCGATTCATAAACTGACTGGCAAATGCTGCGGGAATCTCGCGCCCATGTCCCCGGCGAAGGCATAAGGCAAGACGCCCACCTGTGAGGAGCCATCTCATTAACCGATTCCAGAAAGTAAAGTGTGGGGGAGATAAATCATTCACCAATGTACTTTTGGGGTGAGGGATGGGAGGAGAAATAAAGAGAGGCGCGGTAACGGGATGAGTACCAAGTGTCGAACGCCTGGCCAAGGTGAGGACCCAGGTAGCACTCCGTCTTTAGTCGAATAAAGCACGTCCGGGCGAAAGGCCTCATACTGCAACTGGTCAGGAAGCTGTCGAGTATTTCACACGGAGCATGCCATCCGAAGAAGGACGCGTAGTGATCCGGAATAGGAGGTGGCAGAGACCTCGGGCGAGGAGCTCCACGGTCCACCTGCCTTCCTCACTCCCCCCACTTGCCAAAGCCCTAGCGAAGTGCGTCCTCACGCGAGAAGCATCCCAGGAGAGGGTAGGTGGGCGGTTTGCAATTGCTACTGACAAAGGTTTGGCTCGAGGGCTGACTTTCAATAGATTGCAACGAGATAGCTGCTCTGCTACGTACGAAACGCTGAGCCAGAATCAGGTCGTCTTCGCATAATTTAGCACCAGGTTCCCCACGAATATGCTGTGCGTAAACAGGAGAGGGGCGGCGCCCATCCGTCCGCACTCCAGCCCCGAAACGAGCGGCACTACACACCGACCGGAGTCGGCTATCCCAGGCCAACCGGTGATCCGCGGCGCTAGGGTATCGTTACGTTTAAGTGGGATTCTGACTTAGAGGCGTTCAGTCATAAGCCCACAGATGGCAGCTTCGCACCATTGGCTCCTCAGCCAAGCACATACACCAAATGTCTGAACCTGCAGTTCCACTCGTACTGAGCAGGATTACTTTTGCAACAACACATCATCAGTCGGGTAAAACTAACCTGTCTCACGACGGTCTAAACCCAGCTCACGTTCCCTGTTCGTGGTTGAACAATCCAACGCTTGGTGAATTCTGCTTCACAATGATAGGAAGAGCCGACATCGAAGCATCAAAAAACGACGTCGCTATGAACGCTTGGCCGCCACAAGTCAGTTATCCCTGTGGTAACCTTTCTGACACCTGCTTAAAACCCAAAAGGTCAGAGGGATCGTGAGGCCCCGCTTTCACGGTCTGTATTCATACTGAAAATCAAGATCAAACGAGCTTTTGCCCTTCTGTTCCACGGGAGGTTTCTGTCCTCCCTGAGCTCGCCTTAGGACACCTGCGTTACAGTGTGACAGGTGTACCGCCCCAGTCAAACTCCCCACCAGCCGCTGGCCCCGGAGCGGGTCGCGCCCGGCCGCCCTGGCGCTTCCGACCAGAAGCGAGAGTCCCTCAGGGCTCGCCTCCCCGCCTCACCGGGTAAGTGACAAAACGATAAGATTAGTTCTGCCGATTTCCCGACCTCCTTTTGGGGCTTAATCGGGTCGCGCGAGCCGCCAGGGGCGATGCCCCGGCCTCTGCCAGGCCTCGGGCTGCCGCATTTGAAGCCCGACCAAAAACCCGCAAAATGGGCAAAAAGGGAATAAATTCCCGCCCAAAAAGGGTGAATAGTCGTTTGGGCGGCAGCCCTGGTCGGTCTCTGCAGACCTGGAGGCTCGAGACGTATTTTTGGAAAACCCACCAATTCTCGATCTGTGCAGATACCCCGCCAACCCCTAAGGACAGAAATGACAAGTGTCAAGTTGGCGGGACGAATTTGACTTCGGTGAACGAGCCCTGGAACTAATTTCCCGCAAACGGCTTCGGATTTAACTCCATCCAAACTTCCGGGACGAAACTTGACAGGCCGTATCTCCGCACTCCCGAAAAGCAGCCGCACCGTTCCGGCACCCATCGACGCGGCTGGCCGAGCCCGATGGAACGCACCCCACGGCGGACGGCTAGGCCTTTCCAATTTTTTCCCTTCTTCCAGAAAAGATTCCAACTGGCAGAGACATTCGCACGACGGCTTAAAGACATGCCCTTATGCCACTCGACCGTCCCCGCCTTCGCTTGGCTGTGTTGGCTTCATCATTTCCAGCTTTTATTAAACATACCATTTTAATACGCCGGTTATCCATTTGCCAGAGTGTTCAGTTGATGATTTGCCACCTTCAACACATTTGGTTAACCATTTGCCACCGACAATTTTCAGTTCATGAGTTGCCACATTCATTCTTTCTTCTCCGGCTGCAATTCGCGGACTTCCAACGCGCACCGCTTCAGGTCGGCCCACACGAATGTGGTTGCGTTCGATGCCGCTTCCCTTCCTCTTCCCCGCGCCGCGCACCCGACGAGCACAGCAGGCCCACCGGCAGACATAGCCGTCCGAAAGCGGTCTCCAGCCAACGGCTGCACCTCCGCCGGCCAAAGAGCCAGCCGCACGCCGTCGCTGGCCTCCGGTGCGGCCCCTCCGGCCGCAGCGGACGCTCTTTACCCGGGCAAGTTGCCCCGTTGCGTCTTCATGGTTACTGCCGAAAGACTGCAGCGGATGCCGGTTGCCCGGCGGGCCGGGCGGTCTGGCGACGCCGGCCCTCGTCGAAGCGGGAGCGGGCTGACACCGCCGCGTGCGGCGTCGCCGCCGCTTTCCAACGAGGTATGACCGACAGCAGTCCGACACGGGCCGGAGGAGAAATCCACATTTCGGCCCCGGCCGCATCAGACAGCCAGAACTGGCCGACCGAAGTTTTCCACCCGCCGGCTGGCCGATCAAGGTCGCTTCCGAAGAAAAGCGCTCGGCTTCACTGCCAGCCGGTCGGCCGGACTGCCGCCCGCGCCCCCGGGCCATCCAGCTGCACCGACTGCCCGGCACAGGTGACAAGCCGCACCAACAATAACGCAGCAGCCATGCAGTGGCCCATCCGCACTCGTCCAGCTTCATGCCGCCTCTCACGCCCGCCCAACAACAACGGCGACGAGCACGACGACAGCAACTCGCACCTTAAACCTCCGCCCTGTCGACATGAATTTAAAAGCAACGCCGAAAATGCACCCTCCTTCCCGGCATAGCGACACTGAGGACAACCCCATTGGCAGGCTTAGCACAGGACAAGAAATCACTCCGCCCTGCCGAGACCGGCCACCGCTTCACGGCACCATCCTCATACTTCCCACGATAAATCCTCCTCCGACCCCGGGCCCCGCACCACCCGCGACCACGGAGGCGCGAAGACCGCTTTCTGCCCGGCAGAGGCCAGCATAGTTGCCCGCGATTTAAACAGGTTTGCCTCCATGGGGTTCGCGGACTTCCAACCTGCTCCGCTTCGGGCCGGCCCGCAAGCATGTGGTAGCGTTCGATGCCGCGTGCGTTCCTCTTCCCCGCGCCGCGCACCCGACGAGTGCAGCTGGTCGACCAGCGGAAACAGCCGTCCGAAAGCGGTCTCCAGCCAACGGCTGCACCTCCGCCGGGCAACGAGCCAGCCGCAAGCCGTCGCTTGCCTCCTGTGCGGCCCGTCCGGCGGCAGCCGATCATCTTTACCCGGGCCCGTTGCCACGTTGCGTCGCCATGTTATTGCCGAAAGACTGCAGCGGATGCCGGTTGCCCGGCGGCCCAAGCGGCCTAGCGACGCCGTCCCTCGTCGGATCAGGAGCGGGCTGCCACCGCCGCCTGCAGCGTCGCCGCCGATTTCCAACGAGGTATGGCCGAAAGCAGTCCGACAAGGGACGGCGGAGAAATCCGCATTGCAGCCCCGGCCGCATCAGACAGCCAGAACTGGCCGACCGAAGTTTTCCACCCGCCGGCTGGCCGATCAAGCCCGCTTCCGAAGAAAGGCGCTCGGCTTACAGGCCGCTCCGCCCCCCTGCCATCCAGCAACCGTGGCTGGTCGGCACAGGTTACAAGATGCACCCCCAATGAGGCAGCAGATATGTAGTCGACCATTGGCGCTCAAGCAGCTTCATGCCGCCCGCCCTCACGCCCGCCCCACAACAACGGCGACCAACACCACCACGACGACAACAACATGCAGCAAATTGCCCTCCGCCGCCCTGTCGACATCGGTTTAAAAGCCACACCGCAAGTACGCCCTCCTTCTTGGCTACTGACACTGATTAAACCCCATCGGCAGTCTCCCTACACCACCACAAATCACCCCTCCCCGCCGCCCTCTGACCGCCGGCCGCACAAGCTCAGCTACCTCCCTTCCCTCACCCCGTTCGACATAAGTTGAAATACAACACCGAAAACACACCCTCAAACCCGGCTACGTCCTGTCATGCACCCCCTTGGCGACTGTTAAGCCCGACAACACACATTTCAACCAAGCGCAGCCCCAAGTTGAAGTGCCAACTCATTAACCAATGTCTGCAGTAGCAACTCATTAACCAGCAACTTGTATTCAGGCAGCTCATTAACCAATGTCTGCGGTAACAACTCATGAGCCATCAACTTGTATTCAGACAACTCATTCACCAATGTCTGTCGCAGCAACTCATTAACTAGCAACTTGCATTCACCATGTGCAGCGATTCATAAACTGACTGGCAAATGCTGCGGGAACCGCGCGCCCCTGTCCCCGGCCATGGCATAAGGCAAGACCCCCAACTGTGAGGAGCCATCTCATTAACCGATTCCAGAAAGTAAAGTGTGGGGGGGATAAATCATTCACCAATGTACTTTTGGGGTGAGGGATGGGAGGAGAAATAAAGAGAGGCGCGGTAACGGGATGAGTACCAAGAGTCGAACGCCTGGCCAAGGTGAGGACCCAGGTAGCACTCCGTCTTTAGTCGAATAAAACACGACCGGGCGAAAGGCCTCATACTGCAACTGGCCAGGAAGCAGTCGAGTATTTCACACGGAGCATGCCATCCGAAGAAGGACGTGGAGTGATCCGCAGTAGGAGGTGGCAGAGACCTCGGGCGAGGAGCTCCACGGTCCACCTGCCTTCCTCACTCCCCCCGCTTGCCAAAGCCCCAGCGAAGTGCGTCCTCACGCGAGAAGCATCCCAGGAGAGGGTAGGTGGGCGGTTTGCACTTGCTACTGACAAAGGTTTGGCTCGAGGGCTGACTTTCAATATTTTTGCAATGAGATAGCTGCTCTGCTACGTACAAAATGCTGAGCCAGAATCAGGTCGTCTACGCATAATTTAGCACCAGGTTCCCCACGAACATGCTGTGCGTAAACAGGAGAGGGGCGGCGCCCATCCGTCCGCACTCCAGCCCCGAAACGAGC
This sequence comes from Pristiophorus japonicus, assembly GCF_044704955.1. Taxonomy (NCBI): domain Eukaryota; kingdom Metazoa; phylum Chordata; class Chondrichthyes; family Pristiophoridae; genus Pristiophorus; species Pristiophorus japonicus. The sequence goes on from NC_091987.1 coordinate 157,931,576, forward strand.
GGCACTACACACCGACTGGAGTCGGCTATCCCAGGCCAACCGGTGATCCGCGGCGCTAGGGTATCGTTACGTTTAGGTGGGATTCTGACTTAGAGGCGTTCAGTCATAAGCCCACAGATGGTAGCTTCGCACCATTGGCTCCTCAGCCAAGCACATACACCAAATGTCTGAACCTGCAGTTCCACTCGTACTGAGCAGGATTACTTTTGCAACAACACATCATCAGTCGGGTAAAACTAACATGTCTCACGACGGTCTAAACCCAGCTCACGTTCCCTGTTCGTGGGTGAACAATCCAACGCTTGGTGAATTCTGCTTCACAATGATAGGAAGAGCCGACATCGAAGGATCAAAAAACGACGTCGCTATGAACGCTTGGCCGCCACAAGTCAGTTATCCCTGTGGTAACCTTTCTGACACCTGCTTAAAACCCAAAAGTTCAGAGGGATCGTGAGGCCCCGCTTTCACGGTCTGTATTCATACTGAAAATCAAGATCAAACGAGCTTTTGCCCTTCTGTTCCACGGGAGGTTTCTGTCCTCCCTGAGCTCGCCTTAGGACACCTGCGTTACAGTGTGACAGGTGTCCCGCCCCAGTCAAACTCCCCACCAGCCGCTGGCCCCGGAGCGGGTCGCGCCCGGCCGCCCTGGCGCTTCCGACCAGAAGCGAGCGTCCCTCAGGGCTCGCCTCCCCGCCTCACCGGGTAAGTGACAAAACGATAAGATTAGTTCTGCCGATTTCCCGACCTCCTTTTGGGGCTTAATCGGGTCGCTCGAGCCGCCAGGGGCGATGCCCCGGCCTCTGCCAGGCCTCGGGCTGCCGCATTTGAAGCCCGACCAAAAACCCGCAAAATGTGCAAAAAGGGAATAAATTCCCGCCCAAAAAGGGTGAATAGTCGTTTGGGCGGCAGCCCTGGTCGGTCTCTGCAGACCTGGAGGCTCGAGACGTATTTTTGGAAAACCCACCAATTCTCGATCTGTGCAGATACCCCGCCAACCCCTAAGGACAGAAATGACAAGTGTCAAGTTGGCGGGACGAATTTGACTTCGGTGAACGAGCCCTGGAACTAATTTCCCGCAAACGGCTTCGGATTTAACTCCATCCAAACTTCCGGGACGAAACTTGACAGGCCGTATCTCCGCACTCCCGAAAAGCAGCCGCACCGTTCCGGCACCCATCGACGCGGCTGGCCGAGCCCGATGGAACGCACCCCACGGCGGACGGCTAGGCCTTTCCAATTTTTTCCCTTCTTCCAGAAAAGATTCCAACTGGCAGAGACATTCGCACGAAGGCTTAAAGACATGCCCTTTTGCCACTCGACCGTCCCCGCCTTCGCTTGGCTGTGTTGACTTCATCATTTCCAGCTTTTATTAAACATACCATTTTAACACGCCGGTTATCCATTTGCCAGAGTGTTCAGTTAATGATTTGCCACCGTCAACACATTTGGTTAACCATTTGCCACCGACAATTTTCAGTTCATGAGTTGCCACATTCATTCTTTCTTCTCCGGCTGCAATTCGCGGACTTCCAACGCGCACCGCTTCAGGTCGGCCCGCACGAATGTGGTAGCGTTCGATGCCGCTTGCCTTCCTCTTCCCCGCGCCGCGCACCCGACGAGCACAGCAGGCCCACCGGCAGACATAGCCGTCCGAAAGCGGTCTCCAGCCAACGGCGGCACCTCCGCCAGCTAAAGAGCCAGCCGCACGCCGTCGCTGGCCTCCGGTGCGGCCCCTCCGGCCGCAGCGGACGCTCTTTACCCGGGCCAGTTGCCCCGTTGCGTCGTCATGTTACTACCGAAAGACTGCAGCGGATGCCGGTTGCCCGGCGGGCCGGGCGGTCTGGCGACGCCGGCCCTCGTCGAATCGGGAGCGGGCTGACACCGCCGCGTGCGTACTTCGCTTTCCAACGAAGTATGACCGACAGCAGTCCGACACGGGCCGGAGGAGAAATCCACATTTCGGCCCCGGCCGCATCAGACAGCCAGAACTGGCCGACCGAAGTTTTCCACCCGCCGGCTGGCCGATCAAGGTCGCTTCCGAAGAAAAGCGCTCGGCTTCACTGCCAGCCGGTCGGCCGGACTGCCGCCCGCGCCCCCGGGCCATCCAGCTGCACCGACTGCCCGGCACAGGTGGCAAGCCGCACCAACAATAACGCAGCAGCCATGCAGTGGCCCATCCGCACTCGTCCAGCTTCATGCCGCCTCTCACGCCCGCCCAACAACAACGGCGACGAGCACGACGACAGCAACTCGCACCTTAAACCTCCGCCCTGTCGACATGAATTTAAAAGCAACGCCGAAAATGCACCCTCCTTCCCGGCATAGCGACACTGAGGACAACCCCATTGGCAGGCTTAGCACAGCACAAGAAATCACTCCGCCCTGCCGAGACCGGCCACCGCCTCACGGCACCATCCTCATACTTCCCACGATAAATCCTCCTCCGACCCCGGGCCCCGCACCACCCGCGACAACGGAGGCGCGAAGACCGCTTTCTGCCCGGCAGAGGCCAGCATAGTTGCCCGCGATTTAAACAGGTTTGCCTCCATGGGGTTCGCGGACTTCCAACCTGCTCCGCTTCGGGCCGGCCCGCAAGCATGTGGTAGCGTTCGATGCCGCGTGCCTTCCTCTTCCCCGCGCCGCGCACCCGACGAGTGCAGCTGGCCGACCAGCGGAAACAGCCGTCCGAAAGCGGTCTCCAGCCAACGGCTGCACCTCCGCCGGGCAACGAGCCAGCCGCAAGCCGTCGCTTGCCTCCTGTGCGGCCCGTCCGGCGGCCGCCGACCATCTTTACCCGGGCCCGTTGCCACGTTGCGGCGCCATGTTATTGCCGAAAGACTGCAGCGGATGCCGGTTGCCCGGCGGCCCAAGCGGCCGAGCGACGCCGTCCCTCGTCGGATCAGGAGCGGGCTGCCACCGCCGCCTGCGACTTCGCCGCCGCTTTCCAACGAGATATGGCCGAAAGCAGTCCGGCAAGGGACGGCGGAAAAATCCGCATTGCAGCCCCGGCCGCATCAGACAGCCAGAACTGGCCGACCGAAGTTTTCCACCCGCCGGCTGGCCGATCAAGCCCGCTTCCGAAGAAAGGCGCTCGGCTTGCAGGCCGCTCCGACCCCCTGGCATCCAGCAACCGTGGCTGGTCGGCACAGGTAACAAGATGCACCCCCAATGAGGCAGCAGATATGTAGTCGACCATTGGCGCTCAAGCAGCTTCATGCCGCAAACCCCCATGCCTGCCCCACAACAACGGCGACCAGCACTATCACGACGACAACAACAAGCAGCAAATTGCCCTCAGCCGCCCTGTCGACATCAGTTTAAAAGCCACACCGCAAGTACGCCCTCCTTCTTGGCTACTGACACTGATTAAACCCCAACGGCAGTCTCCCTACACCACCACAAATCACCCCTCCCCGCCGCCCTCTGACCGCCGGCCGCACAAGCTCAGCTACCTCCCTTCCCTCACCCCGTTCGACATAAGTTGAAATACAACACCGAAAACACACCCTCAAACCCGGCTACGTCCTGTCATGCACCCCCTTGGCGACTATTAAGCCCGACAACACACATTTCAACCAAGCGCAGCCCCAAGTTGAAGTGGCAACTCATTAACCAATGTCTGCAGTAGCAACTCATTAACCAGCAACTTGTATTCAGGCAGCTCATTAACCAATGTCTGCGGTAACAACTCATGAGCCATCAACTTGTATTCAGGCAACTCATTCACCAATGTCTGTCGCAGCAACTCATTAACGAGCAACTTGCATTCACCATGTGCAGCGATTCATAAACTGACTGGCAAATGCTGCGGGAACCGCGCGCCCCTGTCCCCGGCCATGGCATAAGGCAAGACCCCCAACTGTGAGGAGCCATCTCATTAACCGATTCCAGAAAGTAAAGTGTGGGGGGGATAAATCATTCACCAATGTACTATTGGGGTGAGGGATGGGAGGAGAAATAAAGAGAGGCGCGGTAACGGGATGAGTACCAAGAGTCGAACGCCTGGCCAAGGTGAGGACCCAGGTAGCACTCCGTCTTTAGTCGAATAAAGCACGACCGGGCGAAAGGCCTCATACTGCAACTGGCCAGGAAGCAGTCGAGTATTTCACACGGAGCATGCCATCCGAAGAAGGACGTGGAGTGATCCGCAGTAGGAGGTGGCAGAGACCTCGGGCGAGGAGCTCCACGGTCCACCTGCCTTCCTCACTCCCCCCGCTTGCCAAAGTCCCAGCGAAGTGCGTCCTCACGCGAGAAGCATCCCAGGAGAGGGGAGGTGGGCGGTTTGCACTTGCTACTGACAAAGGTTTGGCTCGAGGGCTGACTTTCAATATTTTTGCAATGAGATAGCTGCTCTGCTACGTACGAAACGCTGAGCCAGAATCAGGTCGTCTACGCATAATTAACACCAGGTTCCCCACGAACATGCTGTGCGTAAACAGGAGAGGGGCGGCGCCCATCCGTCCGCACTCCAGCCCCGAAACGAGCGGCACTACACACCGACTGGAGTCGGCTATCCCAGGCCAACCGGTGATCCGCGGCGCTAGGGTATCGTTACGGTTAGGTGGGATTCTGACTTAGAGGCGTTCAGTCATAAGCCCACAGATGGTAGCTTCGCACCATTGGCTCCTCAGCCAAGCACATACACCAAATGTCTGAACCTGCAGTTCCACTCGTACTGAGCAGGATTACTTTTGCAACAACACATCATCAGTCGGGTAAAACTAACCTGTCTCACGACGGTCTAAACCCAGCTCACGTTCCCTGTTCATGGGTGAACAATCCAACGCTTGGTGAATTCTGCTTCACAATGATAGGAAGAGCCGACATCGAAGGATCAAAAAACGACGTCGCTATGAACGCTTGGCCGCCACAAGTCAGTTATCCCTGTGGTAAACTTTCTGACACCTGCTTAAAACCCAAAAGGTCAGAGGAATCGTGAGGCCCCGCTTTCACGGTCTGTATTCATACTGAAAATCAAGATCAAACGAGCTTTTGCCCTTCTGTTCCACGGGAGGTTTCTGTCCTCCCTGAGCTCGCCTTAGGACACCTGCGTTACAGTGTGACAGGTGTACCGCCCCAGTCAAACTCCCGACCAGCCGCTGGCCTCGGAGCGGGTCGCGCCCGGCCGCCCTGGCGCTTCCGACCAGAAGCGAGAGTCCCTCAGGGCTCGCCTCCCCGCCTCACCGGGTAAGTGACAAAACGATAAGATTAGTTCTGCCGATTTCCCGACCTCCTTTTGGGGCTTAATCGGGTCGCGCGAGCCGCCAGGGGCGATGCCCCGGCCTCTGCCAGGCCTCGGGCTGCCGCATTTGAAGCCCGACCAAAAACCCGCAAAATGGGCAAAAAGGGAATAAATTCCCGCCCAAAAAGGGTGAATAGTCGTTTGGGCGGCAGCCCTGGTCGGTCTCTGCAGACCTGGAGGCTCGAGACGTATTTTTGGAAAACCCACCAATTCTCGATCTGTGCAGATACCCCGCCAACCCCGAAGGACAGAAATGACAAGTGTCAAGTTGGCGGGACGAATTTGACTTCGGTGAACGAGCCCTGGAACTAATTTCCCGCAAACGGCTTCGGATTTAACTCCATCCAAACTTTCGGGACGAAACTTGACAGGCCGTATCTCCGCACTCCCGAAAAGCAGCCGCACCGTTCCGGCACCCATCGACGCGGCTGGCCGAGCCCGATGGAACGCACCCCACGGCGGCCGGCTAGGCCTTTCCAATTTTTTCCCTTCTTCCAGAAAAGATTCCAACTGGCAGAGACATTCGCACGAAGGCTTAAAGACATGCCCTTTTGCCACTCGACCGTCCCCGCCTTCGCTTGGCTGTGTTGGCTTCATAATTTCCAGCTTTTATTAAACATACCATTTTAATACGCCGGTTATCCATTTGCCAGAGTGTTCAGTTGATGATTTGCCACCTTCAACACATTTGGTTAACCATTTGCCACCGACAATTTTCAGTTCATGAGTTGCCACATTCATTCTTTCTTCTCCGGCTGCAATTCGCGGACTTCTAACGCGCACCGCTTCAGGTCGGCCCGGACGAATGTGGTAGCGTTCGATGCCGTTTGCCTTCCTCTTCCCCGCGCCGCGCACCCGACGAGCACAGCGGGCCCACCGGCAGACATAGCCGTCCGAAAGCGGTCTCCAGCCAACGGCTGCACCTCCGCCGGCCAAAGAGCCAGCCGCACGCCGTCGCTGGCCTCCGGTGCGGCCCCTCCGGCCGCAGCGGACGCTCTTTACCAGGGCCAGTTGGTCCGTTGCGTCGTCATGTTACTGCCGAAAGACTGCTGCGGATGCCGGTTGCCCGGCGGGCCAGGCGGTCTGGCGACGCCGTCCCTCGTCGAATCGGGAGCGGGCTGACACCGCCGCGTGCAGCGTCGCCGCCGCTTTCCAACGAGGTATGACCGACAGCAGTCCGACACGGGCCAGCGGAGAAATCTACATTTCGGCCCGGGCCGCATCAGACAGCCAGAACTGGCCGACCGAAGTTTTCCACCCGATGGCTGGCCGATCAAGGTCGCTTCCGAAGAAAAGCGCTCGGCTTCACTGCCAGCCGGTCGGCCGGTCTGCCGCCCGCGCCCCCGGGCCATCCAGCTGGACCGACTGCCCGGCACAGGTGACAAGCCGCACCACCAATAACGGAGCAGCCATGCAGTGGCCCATCCGCACTCGTCCAGCTTCATGCCGCCTCTCACGCCCGCCCAACAACAACGGCGACGAGCACGACGACAGCAACTCGCACCTTAAACCTCCGCCCTGTCGACATGAATTTAAAAGCAACGCCGAAAATGCACCCTCCTTCCCGGGATAGCGACACTGAGGACAACCCCATTAGCAGGCTTAGCACAGCACAAGAAATCACTCCGCTCCGCCGAGACCGGCCACCGCTTCACGGCACGATCCTCAGACTTCCCACGATAAATCCTCCTCCGACCCCGGGCCCCGCACCACCCGCGACCACGGAGGCGCGAAGACCGCTTTCTGCCCGGCAGAGGCCAGCATAGTTGCCCGCGATTTCAACAGGTTTGACTCCATGGGATTCGCGGACTTCCAACCCGCTCCGCTTCGGGTCGGAACGCACGCATGTGGTAGCGTTCGATGCCGCGTGCCTTCCTCTTCCCCGCGCCGCGCTCCCGACGAGTGCAGCTGGCAGACCAGCGGAAACAGCCGTCCGAAAGCGGTCTCCAGCCAACGGCTGCACCTCCGCCGGGCAACTAGCCAGCCGCAAGCCGTCGCTTGCCTCCTGTGCGGCGCATCCGGCGGCAGCCGATCATCTTTACCCGGGCCCGTTGCCACGTTGCGTTGCCATGTTACTGCCGAAAGACTGCAGCGGATGCCGGTTGCCCGGCGGCCCAAGCGGCTTGGCGACGCCGTCCCTCGTCGGATCAGGAGCGGGCTGCTTCCGCCGCCTGCGACGTCGCCGCCGCTTTCCAAAGAGGTATGGCCGAAAGCAGTCCGACAAGGGACGGCGGAGAAATCCGCATTGCAGCCCCGGCCGCATCGGACAGCCAGAACTGGCCGACCGAAGATTTCCACCCGCCGGCTAGCAGATCAAGCCCGCTTCCGAAGAAAGGCGCTCGGCTTGCAGACCGCTCCACCCCCCTGCCATCCAGCAACCGTGGCTGGTCGGCACAGGTTACAAGATGCACCCCCAATGAGGCAGCAGATATGTAGTCGACCATTGGCGCTCAAGCAGCTTCATGCCGCCCGCCCTCACGCCCGCCCCACAACAACGGCGACCAGCACCAACACGACGACAATAACAAGCAGCAAATTGCCCTCCGCCGCCCTGTCGACATCAGTTTAAAAGCCACACCGCAAGTACGCCCTCCTTCTCGGCTACTGACACTGATTAAACCCCATCGGCAGTCTCCCTACACCACCACAAATCACCCCTCCCCGCCGCCCACTGACCGCCGGCCGCACAAGCTCAGCTACCTCCCTTCCCTCACCCCGATCGACATAAGTTGAAATACAACACCGAAAACACACCCTCAAACACGGCTACGTCCTGTCATGCACCCCCTTGGCGACTATTAATCCCGACAACACACATTTCAACCAAGCGCAGCACCAAGTTGAAGTGGCAACTCATTAACCAATGTCTGCAGTAGCAACTCATTAACCAGCAACTTGTATTCAGGCAACTCATTAACCAATGTCTGCGGTAGCAACTCATGAGCCAGCAACTTGTATTCAGGCAACTCAGTCACCAATGTCTGTCGCAGCAACTCATTAACCAGCAACTTGCATTCACCATGTGCAGCGATTCATAAACTGACTGGCAAATGCTGCGGGAATCTCGCGCCCATGTCCCCGGCGAAGGCATAAGGCAAGACGCCCACCTGTGAGGAGCCATCTCATTAACCGATTCCAGAAAGTAAAGTGTGGGGGAGATAAATCATTCACCAATGTACTTTTGGGGTGAGGGATGGGAGGAGAAATAAAGAGAGGCGCGGTAACGGGATGAGTACCAAGAGTCGAACGCCTGGCCAAGGTGAGGACCCAGGTAGCACTCCGTCTTTAGTCGAATAAAGCACGACCGGGCGAAAGGCCTCATACTGCAACTGGCCAGGAAGCAGTCGAGTATTTCACATGGAGCATGCCATCCGAAGAAGGACGCGGAGTGATCCGGAGGAGGAGGTAACAGAGACCTCGGGCGAGGAGCTCCACGGTTCACCTGCCTTCCTCACTCCCCCCGCTTGCCAAAGCCCCAGCGAAGTGCCTCCTCACGCGAGGAGCATCCCAGGAGAGGGTAGGTTGGCGGTTTTCACTTGCTGCTGACAAAGGTTTGGCTCGAGGGCTGACTTTCAATAGATTGCAACGAGATAGCTGCTCTGCAACGTACGAAACGCTGAGCCAGAATCAGGTCGTCTACGCATAATTTAGCACCAGGTTCCCCACGAACATGCTGTGCGTAAACAGGAGAGGGGCGGCGCCCATCCGTCCGCACTCCAGCCCCGAAACGAGCGGGACTACACACCGACCGGAGTCGGCTATCCCAGGCCAACCGGTGATTAGGTACGTTTAGGTGGGATTCTGACTTAGAGGCGTTCAGTCATAAGCCGACAGATGGTAGCTTCGCACCATTGGCTCCTCAGCCAAGCACATACACCAAATGTCTGAACCTGCAGTTCCACTCGTACTGAGCAGGATTACTGTTGCAACAACACATCATCAGTCGGGTAAAACTAACCTGTCTCACGACGGTCTAAACCCAGCTCACGTTCCCTGTTCGACGGTGAACAATCCAACGCTTGGTGAATTCTGCTTCACAATGATAGGAAGAGCCGACATCGAAGGATCAAAAAACGACGTCGCTATGAACGCTTGGCCGCCACAAGCCAGTTATCCCTGTGGTAACTTTTCTGACACCTGCTTAAAACCCAAAAAGTCAGAAGGATCGTGAGGCCCCGCTTTCACGGTCTGTATTCATACTGAAAATCAAGATCAAACGAGCTTTTGCCCTTCTGTTCCACGGGAGGTTTCTGTCCTCCCTGAGCTCGCCTTAGGAAACCTGCGTTACAGTGTGACAGATGTACCGCCCCAGTCAAACTCCCCACCAGCCGCTGGCCCTGGAGCGGGTCGCGCCCGGCCGCCCGGGCGCTTCCGACCAGAAGCGAGAGCCCCTCAGTGCTCGCCTCCCCACCTCACCGGGTAAGTGACAAAACGATAAGATTAGTTCTGCCGATTTCCCGACCTCCTATTGGGGCTTAATCGGGTCGCGCGAGCCGCCAGGGGCGATGCCCCGGCCTCTGCCAGGTCTCGGGCTGCCGCTTTTGAAGCCCGACCAAAAACCCGAAAAATGGGCAAAAAGGATATAAATTGCCGCCCAAAAAGGGTGAATAGTCGTTTGGGCGGCAGCCAAGGTCGGTCTCTGCAGACCTGGAGGCTCGAGACGTATTTTTGGAAAACCCACCAATTCTCGATCTGTGCAGATACCCCGCCAACCCCGAAGGACAGAAATGACAAGTGTCAAGTTGGCGGGACGAATTTGACTTCGGTGACCGAGCCCTGGAACTAATGTCCCGCAAACGGCTTCGGATTTAACTCCATCCAGACTTCCGGGACGAAACTTGACAGGCCGTATGTCCGCACTCCCGAAAAGCAGCCGCACCGTTCCGGCACCCATCGACGCGGCTGGCCGAGCCCGATGGAACGCACCCCACGGCGGACTGCTCGTCCTTTCCAATTTTTTTACCTTCTTCCAGAAAAGATTCCAACTGGCAGAAACATTCGCCCGACGGCTTAAAGACATGCCCTTATGCCACACTACCGTCCGCGCCTTCGTTTGGCTGTGTTGGCTTCATCATTTCCAGCTTTTATTAAACATACCATTTTAACGCGGCGGTTATCCATTTGCCAGAGTGTTCAGTTATTGATTTGCCACCTTCAACACATTTGGTTAACCATTTGCCACCGACAATTTTCAGTTCATGAGTTGCCACATTCATACTTTCTTCTCCGGCTGCATTTCGCGGACTTCCAGCGCGCACCGCTTCAGGTCGGCCCGCACGAATGTGATAGCGTTCGATGCCGCTTGCCTTCCTCTTCCCCGCGCCGCGCAGCCGACGAGCACAGCGGGCCGACCGGCAGACATAGCCGACCGAAAGCGGTCTCCAGCCAACGGCTGCACCTCCGCCGACCAAAGAGCCAGCCGCACGCCGTCGCTGGCCTCCGTTGCGGCCCCTCCGGCCGCAGCGGACGCTCTTTACCCGGGCCAGTTGCCCCGTTGCGTCGTCACGTTACTGCCGAAAGACTGCAGCCGATGCCGGTTGCCCGGCGGGCCAGACGGTCTGGCGACGCCGTCCCTATCGAATCGGGAGCGGGCTGACACCGCCGCGTGCGGCGTCGCCGACGCTTTCCAACGAGGTATGACCGACAGCAGTCCGACACGGGCCGGCTGCGAAAACCACATTTCTGCCCCGGCCGCATCAGGCAGCCAGAACTGGCCGACCGAAGTTTTCCGCCCGCCAGCTGGCCGATCAAGTTCGCTTCCGAAGAAAAGCGCTCGGCTTCACTGCCAGCCGGTCGGCCGGACTGCCGCCCGCGGCCCCGGGCCATCCAGCTGCACCGACTGCCCGGCACAGGTGACAAGCCGCACCACCAATAACGCATCAGCCATGCAGTGGCCCATCCGCACACGTCCAGCTTCATGCCGCCTCTCACGCCCGCCCAACAACAACGGCGACGAGCACGACGACAGCAACTCGCACCTTAAACCTCCGCCCTGTCGACATGAATTTGAAAGCAACGCCGAAAATGCACCCTCCTTCCCGGGATAGCGACACTGAGGACAACCCCATTGGCAGGCTTAGCACAGCACAAGAAATCACTCCGCCCCGCCGAGACCGGCCACCGATTCACGGCACCTTCCTCATACTTCCCACGATAAATCCTCCTCCGACCACGGGCCCCGCACCACCCGCGACCACGGAGGCGCGAAGACCGCTTTCTGCCCGGCAGAGGCCAGCATAGTTGCCCGCGATTTCAACAGGTTTGACTCCATGAGGTTCGCGGACTTCCAACCCGCTCCGCTTCGGGTCGGCCCGCACGCATGTGATTGCGTTCGATGCCGCGGGTCTTCCTCTTCCCCGCGCCGCGCACCCGACGAGGGCAGCTGGCCGACCAGCGGAAACAGCCGTCCGAAAGCGTTCTCCAGCCAACGGCTGCACCTCCGCCGGGCAACGAGCCAGCCGCAAGCCGTCGCTTGCCTCCTGTGCATCCCGTCCGGCGGCAGCCTATCATCTTTACCCGGGCCCGTTGCTACGTTGCGTCGCCCTGTTACTGCCGAAATACTGCAGCAGATGCCGGTTGCCCGGCGGCCCAAGCGGCCTAGCGACGCCGTCCCTCGTCGGATCAGGAGCGGGCTGCCACCGCCGCCTGCGACGTCGCCGCCGCTTTCCATCGAGGTATGGCCGAAAGCAGTCCGACAAGGAACGGCGGAGAAATCCGCATTGCAGCCCCGGCCGCATCAGACAGCCAGAACTGGCCGACCGAAGTTTTCCACCGCCGGCTGGCCGATCAAGCCCGCTTCCGAAGAAAGGCGCTCGGCTTACAGGCCGCTCCGCCCCCCTGCCATCCAGCAACCGTGGCTGGTCGGTACAGGTTACAAGATGCACCCCCAATGAGGCAGCAGATATGTAGTCGACCATTGGCGCTCAAGCAGCTTCATGCCGCCCGCCCTCACGCCCGCCCCACAACAACGGCGACCAGCACCACCACGACGACAACAACAAGCAGCAAATTGCCCTCCGCCGCCCTTTCGACATCAGTTTAAAAGCCAAACCGCAAGTACGCCCTCCTTCTTGGCTACTGACACTGATTAAACCCCATCGGCAGTCTCCCTACACCACCACAAATCACCCCTCCCCGCCGCCCTCTGACCGCCGGCCGCACAAGCTCAGCTACCTCCCTTCCCTCACCCCGTTCGACATAAGTTGAAATACAACACCGAAAACACACCCTCAAACCCGTCTACGTCCTGTCATGCACCCCCTTGGCGACTATTAAGCCCGACAACACACATTTCAACCAAGCGCAGCCCCAAGTTGAAGTGGCAACTCATTAACCAATGTCTGCAGTAGCAACTCATTAACCAACAACTTGTATTCAGGCATCTCATTCACCAATGTCTGTCGCAGCAACTCATTAACCAGCAACTTGTATTCAGGCAACTCATTAACCAATGTCTGCGGTAACAACTCATGAGCCATCAACTTGTATTCAGGCAACTCATTCACCAATGTCTGTCGCAGCAACTCATTACCAGCAACTTGCATTCACCATGTGCAGCGATTCATAAACTGACTGGCAAATGCTGCGGGAACCGCGCGCCCCTGTCCCCGGCCATGGCATAAGGCAAGACCCCCAACTGTGAGGAGCCATCTCATTAACCGATTCCAGAAAGTAAAGTGTGGGGGGGATAAATCATTCACCAATGTACTTTTGGGGTGAGGGATGGGAGGAGAAATAAAGAGAGGCGCGGTAACGGGATGAGTACCAAGTGTCGAACGCCTGGCCAAGGTGAGGACCCAGGTAGCACTCCGTCTTTAGTCGAATAAAGCACGTCCGGGCGAAAGGCCTCATACTGCAACTGGTCAGGAAGCTGTCGAGTATTTCACACGGAGCATGCCATCCGAAGAAGGACGCGTAGTGATCCGGAATAGGAGGTGGCAGAGACCTCGGGCGAGGAGCTCCACGGTCCACCTGCCTTCCTCACTCCCCCCGCTTGCCAAAGCCCTAGCGAAGTGCGTCCTCACGCGAGAAGCATCCCAGGAGAGGGGAGGTGGGCGGTTTGCAATTGCTACTGACAAAGGTTTGGCTCGAGGGCTGACTTTCAATAGATTGCAACGAGATAGCTGCTCTGCTACGTACGAAACGCTGAGCCAGAATCAGGTCGTCTTCGCATAATTTAGCACCAGGTTCCCCACGAACATGCTGTGCGTAAACAGGAGAGGGGCGGCGCCCATCCGTCCGCACTCCAGTCCCGAAACGAGCGGCACTACACACCGACCGGAGTCGGCTATCCCAGGCCAACCGGTGATCCGCGGCGCTAGGGTATCGTTACGTTTAGGTGGGATTCTGACTTAGAGGCGTTCAGTCATCAGCCCACAGATGGCAGCTTCGCACCATTGGCTCCTCAGCCAAGCACATACACCAAATGTCTGAACCTGCAGTTCCACTCGTACTGAGCAGGATTACTTTTGAAACAACACATCATCAGTCGGGTAAAACTAACCTGTCTCACGACGGTCTAAACACAGCTCACGTTCCCTGTTCGTGGGTGAACAATCCAACGCTTGGTGAATTCTGCATCACAATGATAGGAAGAGCCGACATCGAAGGATCAAAAAACGACGTCGCTATGAACGCTTGGCCGCCACAAGTCAGTTATCCCTGTGGTAACTTTTCTGACACCTGCTTAAAACCCAAAAGGTCAGAAGGATCGTGAGGCCCCGCTTTCACGGTCTGTATTCATACTGAAAATCAAGATTAAACGAGCTTTTGCCCTTCTGTTCCACGGGAGGTTTCTGTCCTCCCTGAGCTCGCCTTACGACACCTGCGTTGCAGTGTGACAGGTGTACCGCCCCAGTCAAACTCCCCACCAGCCGCTGGCCCCGGAGCGGGTCGCGCCCGGCCGCCCTGGCGCTTCCGACCAGAAGCGAGAGTCCCTCAGGGCTCGCCTGCCCGCCTCACCGGGTAAGTGACAAAACGATAAGATTAGTTCTTCCGATTTCCCGACCTCCTTTTGGGGCTTAATCGGGTCGCGCGAGCCACCAGGGGCGATGCCCCGGCCTCTGCCAGGCCTCGGGCTGCCGCATTTGAAGCCCGACCAAAAACCCGCAAAATGGGCAAAAAGGGAATAAATTCCCGCCCAAAAAGGGTGAATAGTCGTTTGGGCGGCAGCCCTGGTTGGTCTCTGCAGACCTGGAGTCTCGAGACGTATTTTTGGAAAACCCACCAATTCTCGATCTGTGCAGATACCCCGCCAAACCCTAAGGACAGAAATGACAAGTTTCAAGTTGGCGGGACGAATTTGACTTCGGTGAACGAGCCCTGGAACTAATTTCCCACAAACGGCTTCGGATTTAACTCCATCCGAACTTCCGGGACGAAACTTGACAGGCCGTATCTGCGCACTCCCGAAAAGCAGCCGCACCGTTCCGGCACCCATCGACGCGGCTGGCCGAGCCCGATGGAACGCACTCCACGGCGGACGGCTAGGCCTTTCCAATTTTTTTCCCTTCTTCCAGAAAAGATTACAACTGGCAGAGACATTCGCACGACGGCTTAAAGACATGCGCTTATGCCACTCGACCGTCCCCGCCTTCGCTTGGCTGTGTTGGCTTAATCATTTCCAGCTTTTATTAAACATACCATTTTAACACGCCGGTTATCCATTTGCCAGAGTGTTCAGTTAATGATTTGCCACCGTCAACACATTTGGTTAACCATTTGCCACCGACAATTTTCAGTTCATGAGTTGCCACATTCATTCTTTCTTCTCCGGCTGCAATTCGCGGACTTCCAACGCGCACCGCTTCAGGTCGGCCCGCACGAATGTGGTAGCGTTCGATGCCGCTTGCCTTCCTCTTCCCCGCGCCACGCACCCGACGAGCACAGCAGGCCCACCGGCAGACATAGCCGTCCGAAAGCGGTCTCCAGCCAACGGCGGCACCTCCGCCGGCCAAAGAGCCAGCCGCACGCCGTCGCTGGCCTCCGGTGCGGCCCCTACGGCCGCAGCGGACGCTCTTTACCAGGGCCAGTTGCCCCGTTGCGTCGTCATGTTACTGCCGAAAGACTGCAGCGGATGCCGGTTGCCCGGCGGGCCGGGCGGTCTGGCGACGCCGGCCCTCGTCGAATCGGGAGCGGGCTGACACCGCCGCGTGCGGCGTCGCCGCCGCTTTCCAACGAAGTATGACCGACAGCAGTCCGACACGGGCCGGAGGAGAAATCCACATTTCGGCCCCGGCCGCATCAGACAGCCAGAACTGGCCGACCGAAGTTTTCCACCCGCCGGCTGGCCGATCAAGGTCGCTTCCGAAGAAAAGCGCTCGGCTTCACTGCCAGCCGGTCGGCCGGACTGCCGCCCGCGCCCCCGGGCCATCCAGCTGCACCGACTGCCCGGCACAGGTGACAAGCCGCACCAACAATAACGCAGCAGCCATGCAGTGGCCCATCCGCACTCGTCCAGCTTCATGCCGCCTCTCACGCCCGCCCAACAACAACGGCGACGAGCACGACGACAGCAACTCGCACCTTAAACCTCCGCCCTGTCGACATGAATTTAAAAGCAACGCCGAAAATGCACCCTCCTTCCCGGCATAGCGACACTGAGGACAACCCCATTGGCAGGCTTAGCACAGCACAAGAAATCACTCCGCCCTGCCGAGACCGGCCACCGCTTCACGGCACCATCCTCATACTTCCCACGATAAATCCTCCTCCGACCCCGGGCCCCGCACCACCCGCGACCACGGAGGCGCGAAGACCGCTTTCTGCCCGGCAGAGGCCAGCATAGTTGCCCGCGATTTAAACAGGTTTGCCTCCATGGGGTTCGCGGACTTCCAACCTGCTCCGCTTCGGGCCGGCCCGCAAGCATGTGGTAGCGTTCGATGCCGCGTGCCTTCCTCTTCCCCGCGCCGCGCACCCGACGAGTGCAGCTGGTCGACCAGCGGAAACAGCCGTCCGAAAGCGGTCTCCAGCCAACGGCTGCACATCCGCCGGGAAACGAGCCAGCCGCAAGCCGTCGCTTGCCTCCTGTGCGGCCCGTCCGGCGGCAGCCGATCATCTTTACCCGGGCCCGTTGCCACGTTGCGTCGCCATGTTATTGCCGAAAGACTGCAGCGGATGCCGGTTGCCCGGCGGCCCAAGCGGCCTAGCGACGCCGTCCCTCGTCGGATCAGGAGCGGGCTGCCACCGCCGCCTGCAGCGTCGCCGCCGATTTCCAACGAGGTATGGCCGAAAGCAGTCCGACAAGGGACGGCGGAGAAATCAGCATTGCAGCCCTGGCCGCATCAGACAGCCAGAACTGGCCGACCGAAGTTTTCCACCCGCCGGCTGGCCGATCAAGCCCGCTTCCGAAAAAAGGCGCTCGGCTTACAGGCCGCTCCGCCCCCCTGCCATCCAGCAATCGTGGCTGGTCGGCACAGGTTACAAGATGCACCCCCAATGAGGCAGCAGATATGTAGTCGACCATTGGCGCTCAAGCAGCTTCATGCCGCCCGCCCTCACGCCCGCCCTACAACAACCACGACGACAACAACAAGCAGCAAATTGCCCTCCGCCGCCCTGTCGACATCAGTTTAAAAGCCACACCGCAAGTACGTCCTCCTTCTTGGCTACTGACACTGATTAAACCCCATCGGCAGTCTCCCTACACCACCACAAATCACCCCTCCCCGCCGCCCTCTGACCGCCGGCCGCACAAGCTCAGCTACCTCCCTTCCCTCACCCCGTTCGACATAAGTTGAAATACAACACCGAAAACACACCCTCAAACCCGGCTACGTCCTGTCATGCACCCCCTTGGCGACTATTAAGCCCGACAACACACATTTCAACCAAGCGCAGCCCCAAGTTGAAGTGGCAACTCATGAACCAATGTCTGCAGTAGCAACTCATTAACCAGCAACTTGTATTCAGGCAGGTCATTAACCAATGTCTGCGGTAACAACTCATGAGCCATCAACTTGTATTCAGGCAACTCATTCACCAATATCTGTTGCAGCAACTCATTAACTAGCAACTTGCATTCACCATGTGCAGCGATTCATAAACTGACTGGCAAATGCTGCGGGAACCGCGCGCCCCTGTCCCCGGCCATTGCATAAGGCAAGACCCTCAACTGTGAGGAGCCATCTCATTCACCGTTTCCAGAAAGTAAAGTGTGGGGGGGATAAATCATTCACCAATGTACTTTTGGGGTGAGGGATGGGAGGAGAAATAAAGAGAGGCGCGGTAACGGGATGAGTACCAAGAGTCAAACGCCTGGCCAAGGTGAGGACCCAGGTAGCACTCCGTCTTTAGTCGAATAAAGCATGACCGGGCGAAAGGCCTCATACTGCAACTGGCCAGGAAGCAGTCGAGTATTTCACACGGAGCATGCCATCCGAAGAAGGACGTGGAGTGATCCGGAGTAGGAGGTGGCAGAGACCTCGGGCGAGGAGCTCCACGGTCCACCTGCCTTCCTCACTCCCCCCGCTTGCCAAAGCCCCAGCGAAGTGCGTCCTCACGCGAGAAGCATCCCAGGAGAGGGTAGGTGGGCGGTTTGCACTTGCTACTGACAAAGGTTTGGCTCGAGGGCTGACTTTCAATATTTTTGCAACGAGATAGCTGCTCTGCTACGTACGAAACGCTGAGCCAGAATCAGGTCGTCTACGCATAATTTAGCACCAGGTTCCCCACGAACATGCTGTGCGTAAACAGGAGAGGGGCGGCGCCCATCCGTCCGCACTCCAGCCCCGAAACGAGCGGCACTACACACCGACTGGAGTCGGCTATCCCAGGCCAACCGGTGATCCGTGGTGCTAGGGTATCGTTACGTTTAGGTGGGATTCTGACTTAGAGGCGTTCAGTCATAAGCCCACAGATGGTAGCTTCGCACCATTGGCTCCTCAGCCAAGCACATACACCAAATGTCTGAACCTGCAGTTCCACTCGTACTGAGCAGGATTACTTTTGCAACAACACATCATCAGTCGGGTAAAACTAACCTGTCTCACGACGGTCTAAACCCAGCTCACGTTCCCTGTTCGTGGGTGAACAATCCAACGCTTGGTGAATTCTGCTTCACAATGATAGGAAGAGCCGACATCGAAGGATCAAAAAACGACGTCGCTATGAACGCTTGGCCGCCACAAGTCAGTTATCCCTGTGGTAACCTTTCTGACACCTGCTTAAAACCCAAAAGGTCAGAGGGATCGTGAGGCCCCGCTTTCACGGTCTGTATTCATACTGAAGATCAAGATCAAACGAGCTTTTGCCCTTCTGTTCCACGGGAGGTTTCTGTCCTCCCTGAGCTCGCCTTAGGACACCTGCGTTACAGTGTGACAGGTGTACCACCCCAGTCAAACTCCCCACCAGCCTCTAGCCCCGGAGCGGGTCGCGCCCGGCCGCCATGGTGCTTCCGACCAGAAGCGAGAGTCCCTCAGGGCTCGCCTCCCCGCCTCACCGGGTAAGTGACAAAACGATAAGATTAGTTCTGCCGATTTCCCGACCTCCTTTTGGGGCTTAATCGGGTCGCGCGAGCCGCCAGGGGCGATGCCCCGGCCTCTGCCAGGCCTCGGGCTGCCGCATTTGAAGCCCGACCAAAAACCCGCAAAATGGGCAAAAAGGGAATAAATTCCCGCCCAAAAAGGGTGAATAGTCGTTTGGGCGGCAGCCCTGGTCGGTCTCTGCAGACCTGTAGGCTCGAGACGTATTTTTGGAAAACCCACCAATTCTCGATCTGTGCAGATACCCCGCCAACCCCTAAGGACAGAAATGACAAGTGTCAAGTTGGCGGGACGAATTTGACTTCGGTGAACGAGCCCTGGAACTAATTTCCCGCAAACGGCTTCGGATTTAACTCCATCCAAACTTCCGGGACGAAACTTGACAGGCTGTATCTCCGCACTCCCGAAAAGCAGCCGCACCGTTCCGGCACCCATCGACGCGGCTGGCCGAGCCCGATGGAACGCACCCCACGGCGGACGGCTAGGCCTTTCCAATTTTTTTCCCTTCTTCCAGAAAAGATTCCAACTGGCAGAAACATTCGCCCGACGGCTTAAAGACATGCCCTTGTGCCACACTACCGTCCCCGCCTTCGTTTGGCTGTGTTGGCTTCATCATTTCCAGCTTTTATTAAACATACCATTTTAACACGGCGGTTATCCATTTGCCAGAGTGTTCAGTTAATGATTTGCCACCTTCAACACAGTTAGTTTACCATTTGGCACCAACAATTTTCAGTTCATGAGTTGCCACATTCATACTTTCTTCTCCGGCTACACTTCGCGGACTTCCAGCGCGCACCGCTTCAGGTCGGCACGCACGAATATGGTAACGTTCGATGCCGCTTGCCTTCCTCTTTCCCGCGCCGCGCACCCGACGAGCACAGAGGGCCGACCGGCAGACATAGCCGTCCGAAAGTGGTCTCCAGCCAACGGCTGCACCTCCGCCGGCCAAAGAGCCAGCCGCACGCCGTCGCTGGCCTCCGGTGCGGCGCCTCCGGCCGCAGCGGACGCTCTTTCCCCGAGCCAGTTGCCCCGTTGCGTCGTCATGTTACTGCCGAAAGACTGCAGCGGATGTCGGTTGCCCGGCGTGCCAGGCGGTCTGGCGACGCCGTCCCTCGTCGGATCAGGAGCGGGCTGCCACCGCCGCCTGCGACGTCGCCGCCGCTTTCCAAAGAGGTATGGCCGAAAGCAGTCCGACAAGGGACGGCGGAGAAATCCGCATTGCAGCCCCGGCCGCATCGGACAGCCAGAACTGGCCGACCGAAGATTTCCACCCGCCGGCTAGCCGATCAAGCCCGCTTCCGAAGAAAGGCGCTCGGCTTGCAGGCCGCTCCGCCCCCCTGCCATCCAGCAACCGTGGCTGGTCGGCACAGGTTACAAGATGCACCCCCAATGAGGCAGCAGATATGTAGTCGACCATTGGCGCTCAAGCAGCTTCATGCCGCTAGCCCTCACGCCCGCCCCACAACAACGGCGACCAGCACCAACACGACGACAACAACAAGCAGCAAATTGCCCTCCGCCGCCCTGTCGACATCAGTTTAAAAGCCACACCGCATGTACGCCCTCCTTCTCGGCTACTGACACTGATTAAACCCCATCGGCAGTCTCCCTACACCACCAGAAATCACCCCTCCCCGCCGCCCTCTGACCGCCGGCCGCACAAGCTCAGCTACCTCCCTTCCCTCACCCCGATCGACATAAGTTGAAATACAACAACGAAAACACACCCTCAAACCCGGCTACGTCCTGTCATGCACCCCCTTGGCGACTATTAACCCCGACAGTGAAGCCGAGCGCTTTTCTTCGGAAGCGACCTTTTTCGGCCAGCCGGCGGCTGGAAAACGTCGGTCGGCCAGTTCTGGCAGTCTGATGCGGCCTGGGCCGAAATGTTGATTTCTCCGCCGGCCCGTGTCGGACTGCTGTCGTCATACCTCGTTGGAAAGCGGCGGCGACGCCGCACGGGGCGGTGTCAGCCCGCTCCCGATTCGAAGAGGGACGGCGTCGCCAGACCGCCTGGCCCGCCGGGCAACCGGCATCCGCTGCAGTCTTTCGGCAGTAACATGACGACGGGGCAACTGGCCCGGGTAAAGCAACGGGGCAACTGGCCCGGGTAAAGAGCGTCCGCTGCTGCCGGAGGGGCAGCACCGGAGGCCAGCGACGGCGTGCGGCTGGCTCTTTGGCCGGCGGAGGTGCAGCCGATGGCTGGAGACCGCTTTCGGACGGCTATGTCCGCTGGTCGGCCCGCTGTGCTCATCGGGTGCGCGGCGTGGGGAAGAGGAAGGCAAGCGGCATCGAACGCTACCACGTTCGTGCGGGCCGACCAGAAGCGGTGTGCGCTGCAAGTCCGCGAAATGCAACCGGAAAAGAAAGTCTGAATGTGGCAACTCATGAACTGAAAATTGTCGGTGGCAAATGGTTAATCAAATGTGTTGAAGGTGGCAAATCATTAACTGAACACTCTGGCAAATGGATAACCGGCGTGTTAAAATGGTATGTTTAATAAAAGCTGGAAATGATGAAGCCAACACAGCCAAACCAAGGCGGGGACGGTAGTGTGGCATAAGGGCATGTCTTTAAGCCGTCGGGCGAATGTCTCTGCCAGTTGGAATCTTTTCTGGAAGAAGGGAAAAAAATTGGAAAGGCCTAGCCGTCCGCCGTGGGGTGCGTTCCATCGGGCTCGGCCAGCCGCGTCGATGGGTGCCGGAACGGTGCGGCTGCCTTTCGGGAGTGTGGAGATACTGCCTGTCAAGTTTCGTCCCGGAAGCCTGGATGGAGTTAAATCCGAAGCCGTTTGCGGGAAATTAGTTCCAGGGCTCGGTCACCGAAGTCAAATTCATCCCGCCAACTTGACACTTGTCATTTCTGTCCTTAGGAGTTGGCGGGGTATCTGCACAGAGGGAGGAGGTGCCTGATCGAGAATTGGTGGGTTTTCCAAAAATACGTCTCGATCCTCCAGGTCTGCAGAGACCGACCAGGGCTGCCGCCCAAACGACTATTCACCCTTTTTGGGCGGGAATTTGTTCCCTTTTTGCCCATTTTTCGGGTTTTTGGTCGGGCTTCAAAAGCGGCAGCCCGAGGCCTGGCAGAGGCCGGGGCATCGACCCTGGCGGCTCGCGCGACCCGATTAAGCCCCAAAAAGAGTCGGGAAATCGGCAGAACTACTCTTATCGTTTTGTCACTTACCCAATGAGGCGGAGAGGCGAGCACTGAGGGGCTCTCGCTTATGGTCGGAAGTGCCCGGGCGGCCGGGCGCGACCCGCTCCGGGGCCAGCGGCTGGTGGGGAGTTTGACTGGGGCGGTACACCTGTCACACTATAACGCAGGTGTCCTATGGCGAGCTCAGGGAGGACAGAAACCTCCCGTGGAACAGAAGGGCAAAAGCTCGCTTGATCTTGATTTTCAGTATGAATACAGACCGTGAAAGCGGGGCCTCACGATCCTTCTGACATTTTGGGTTTTAAGCAGGTGTCAGAAAAGTTACCACAGGGATAACTGGCTTGTGGCGGCCAAGCGTTCATGCCGACGTCGCTTTTTGATCCTTCGATGTCAGCTCTTCCTTTCATTGTGAAGCAGAATTCACCAAGCGTTGGATTGTTCACCCACGAACAGGGAATGTGAGCTGGGTTTAGACCGTCGTTAGACAGGTTAGTTTTACCCGACTGATGATGTCTTGTTGCAACAGTAATCCTGCTCAGTACGAGTGGAACTGCAGGTTCAGACATTTGGTGTATGTGCTTGGCTGAGGAGCCAATGGTGCGAAGCTACCATCTGTGGGATGATGACTGAACGCCTCTAAGTCAGAATCCCACATAAACTTAACGATACCCTAGCGCCGCAGATCACCGGTTGGCCTGGGATAGCCGACTCCGGTCGGTGTGTAGTGCCGCTCGTTTCGGGGCTGGAGTGCGGACGGAGGGGCGCCGCCCCTCTCCTGTTTACGCATAGCATGTTCGTGGGGAACCTGGTGCTAAATTATGCGTAGACGACACCTGATTCTGGCTCAGCGTTTCGTACGTAGCAGAGCAGCTGTCTCGTTGCAATCTATTGAAAGTCAGCCCTCGAGCCAACCCTTTGTCAGTAGCAAGTGCAAACCGCCCACCTACCCTCTCCTGGGATGCTCCTCGCGTGAGGACGCACTTCGTTAGGGCTTTGGCAAGCGGGGGGAGAGAGGAAGGCAGGTGGACCATGGAGCTCCTCGCCCGAGGTCTCTGCCACCTCCTCCTCGGGATCACTCCGCGTCCTTCTTCGGATGGCATGCTCCATGTGAAATACTCGACTGCTTCCTGGCCAGTTGCAGTATGAGGCCTTTCGCCCGGTCGTGCTTTATTCGACTAAAGACGGAGTGCTACCTGGGTCCTCACCTTGGCCAGGCGTTCGACTCTTGGTACTCATCCCGTTACCGCGCCTCTCTTTATTTCTCCTCCCATCCCTCACCCCAAAAGTACATTGGTGAATGATTTATCCCCCCCCACACTTTACTTTCTGGAATCGGTTAATGAGATGGCACCTCACAGGTGGGGGTCTTGCCTTATGCCGTGGCCGGGGACAGGGGCGCTCGGTTCCCGCACCATTTGCCAGTCAGTTTATGAATCGCTGCACATGGTGAATGCAAGTTGCTGGTTAATGAGTTGCTGCGACAGACATTGGTGAATGAGTTGCCTGAATACAAGTTGCTGGCTCATGAGTTGCTACCGCAGACATTGGTTAATGAGTTGCCTGAATACAAGTTGCTGGTTAATGAGTTGCTGCGACAGACATTGGTGAATGAGTTGCCTGAATACAAGTTGCTGGCTCATGAGTTGCGACTGCAGATATTGGTTAATGAGTTGCCACTTCAACTTGGGGCTGCTCTTGGTTGAAATGTGTCTTGTCGGGCTTAATAGTCGCCAAGGGGGTGCATGACAGGACGTAGCCGGGTTTGAGGGTGTGTTTTCGGTTTTGTATTTCAACTTATGTCGATCGGGGTGAGGGAAGGGAGGTAGCTGAGCTTGTGCGGCCGGCGGTCCGAGGTCGGCGGGGAGGGGTGATTTGTGGTGGTGTAGGGAGACTGCCGATGGGGTTTAATCAGTGTCAGTAGCCGAGAAGGAGGGCGTATTTGCGGTGTGGCTTTTAAACTGATGTCGACAGGGCGGCGGAGGGCAATTTGCTGCTTGTTGTTGTCGTCGTGGTGTTGCTGGTCGCCGTTGTTGTTGGGCGGGCGGCATGAAGCTGCTTGAGCGCCAATGGTCGACTACATATCTGCTGCTTCATTGGGGGTGCATCTTGTAACCTGTGCCAACCAGCCACGGTTGCTGGATGGCAGGGGGGCGGAGCGGCCTGCAAACCGAGCGCCTTTCTTCGGAAGCGGGCTTGATCGGCCAGCCGGCGAGTGGAAAACCTCGGTCGGCCAGTTCCGGCTGTCTGATGCGGCCGGGGCCGAAATGTGGATTTCTCCGCCGGCCCCTGTCGGACTGCAGTCGGTCATACCTCGTTGGAAAGCGGCGGTGACGCCGCACGGGGCGGTGTCATCCCGCTCCCGATTCGACGAGGGACGGCGTCGCCAGACTGCCTGGCCCGCCGGGCAACCGGCTTGCGATGCTGTCTTTCGGCAGTAACATGACAACGGGGCAACTGGCCCGGGTAAAGCAACGGGGCTACTGGCCCGGGTAAAGAGCGACCGCTGCGGCCGGAGGGGCAGCACCGGAGGCCAGCGACGGCGTGCGACTGGCTCTTTGGCCGGCGGAGGTGCAGCCGTTGGCTGGAGACCGCTTCCGGACGGCTATGTCCGCTGGTCGTTCCGCTGTGCTCATCGGGTGCGCGGCGCGCGGAAGAGGAAGGCAAGCGGCATCGAACGCTACCACGTTCGTGCGGGCCGACCAGAAGCGGTGCGCGCTGCAAGTCTGCGAAATGCAACTGGAAAAGAAAGTCTGAATGTGGCAACTCATGAACTGAAAATTGTCGGTGGCAAATGGTTAATCAAATGTGTTGAAGGTGGCAAATCATTAACTGTACACTCTGGCAAATGGATAACCGGCGTGTTAAAATGGTATGTTTAATAAAAGCTGGAAATGATGAAGCCAACACAGCCAAACCAAGGCGGGGACGGTAGTGTGGCATAAGGGCATGTCGTTAAGCCGTGGGGCGAATGTCTCTGCCAGTTGGAATCTTTTCTGGAAGAAGGGAAAAAAATTGGAAAGGCAGAGCCGTCCGCCGTGGGGTGCGTTCCATCGGGCTCGGCCAGCGGCGTCGATGGGTGCCGGAACGGTGCGGCTGCCTTTCGGGAGTGTGGAGATACTTCCTGTCAAGTTTCGTCCCGGAGGTCTGGATGGAGTTAAATCCGAAGCCGTTTGCGGGAAATTAGTTCCAGGGCTCGGTCACCGAAGTCAAATTCATCCCGCCAACTTGACACTTGTCATTTCTGTCCTTCGGAGTTGGCGGGGTATCTGCACAGAGGTTAGGAGGTGCCTGATCGAGAATTGGTGGGTTTTCTAAAAATACGTCTCGAGCCTCCAGATCTGCAGAGACCGACCAGGGCTGCAGCCCAAACGACTATTCACCCTTTTTGGGCGGGAATTTGTTCCCTTTTTGCCCATTTTTCGGGTTTTTGGTTGGGTTTCAAAAGCGGCAGCCCGAGGCCTGGCAGAGACCGGTGCATCGCCCCTGGCGGCTCGCGCGATCCGATTAAGCCCCAAAAGGAGTCGGGAAATCGGCAGAACTACTCTTATCGTTTTGTCACTTACCCGGTGAGGCCGGGAGGCGAGCCCTGAGGGGCTCTCGCTTCTGGTCGGAAGCGCCCGGGCGGTCGGGCGCGACCCGCTCCGGGGCCAGCGGCTAGTGGGGAGTTTGACTGGGGCGGTACACCTGTCACACTGTAACGCAGGTGTCCTAAGGCGAGCTCAGGGAGGACAGAAACCTCCCGTGGAACAGAATGGCAAAAGCTCGCTTGATCTTGATTTTCAGTATGAATACAGACCGTGAAAGCGGGGCCTCACGATCCTTCTGACCTTTTGGGTTTTACGCAGGTGTCAGAAAAGTTACCACAGGGATAACTGGCTTGTGGCGGCCAAGCGTTCATAGGGACGTCTCTTTTTGATCCTTCGATGTCGGCTCTTCCTATCATTGTGAAGCAGAATTCACCAAGCGTTGGATTGTTCTCCCACGAACAGGGAACGTGAGCTGTGTTTAGACCGTCGTGAGACAGGTTAGTTTTACCCGACTGATGATGTGTTGTTGCAATAGTAATCCTGCTCAGTACCAGTGGAACTGCAGGTTCAGACATTTGGTGTATGTGCTTGGCTGAGGAGCCAATGGTGCCAAGCTACCATCTGTGGGCTTATGACTGAACGCCTCCAAGTCAGAATCCCACCTAAACGTAACGATACCCTTGCGCCGCGGATCACCGGTTGGCCTGGGATAGCCGACTCCGGTCGGTGTGTAGTGCCGCTCGTTTCGGGGCTGGAGTGCGGACGGATGGGCGCCGCCCCTCTCGTGTTTACGCATAGCATGTTCGTGGGGAACCTCGTGCTAAATTATGCATAGACGACCTGATTCTGGCTCAGCGTTTCGTACGGAGCAGAGCAGCTATCTCGTTGCAATCTATTGATAGTCAGCCCTCGAGCCAAACCTTTGTCAGTAGCAGGTGCAAACCGCCCACCAACCCTCTGCTGGGATGTTCCTCGCGTGAGGACGCACTTCGTTAGGGCTTTGGCAAACGGGGGGAGAGAGGAAGGCAGGTCGACCGTGGAGCTCCACGCCCGAGGTCTCTGCCACCTCCTCCTCGGGATCACTCCGCATCCTTCTTCAGATGGCATGCTCCGTGTGAAATACTCGACTGCTTCCTGGCCAGTTGCAGTATGAGGCCTTTCGCCCGGTCGTGCTTTATTCGACTAAAGACGGAGTGCTACCTGGGTCGTCACCTTGGCCAGGCGTTCGACTCTTGGTACTCATCCCGTTACCGCGCCTCTCTTTATTTCTCCTCCCATCCCTCACCCCAAAATTACATTGGTGAATGATTTATCCCCCCCCCACACTTTACTTTCTGGAATCGGTTAATGAGATGGCACCTCACAGGTGGGGGTCTTGCCTAATGCCGTGGCCGGGGACAGGGGCGCGCGGTTCCCACAGAATTTGCCTGTCAGTTTATGAATCGCTGCACATGGTGAATGCAAGTTGCTGGTTAATGAGTTGCAGCGACAGACATTGGTGAATGAGTTGCCTGAATACAAGTTGCTGGCTCATGAGTTGCTACCGCAGACATTGTTTAATGAGTTGTCTGAATACAAGTTGCTGGTTAATGAGTTGCTGCGACAGACATTGGTGAATGAGTTGCCTGAAGACAAGTTGCTGGTCAATGAGTTGCTGCTGCAGACATTGGTTAATGAGTTGCCACTTCAACTTGGGGCTGCGTTTGGTTGAAATGTGTGTTGTCGGGCTTAATAGTCGACAAGCGGGTGCATGACAGGACGTAGCCGGGTTTGAGGGTGTGTTTTCGGTGTTGTATTTCAACTTATGTCGATCGGGGTGAGGGAAGGGACGTAGCTGAGCATGTGCGGCCGGCGGTCAGAGGGCGGCGGGGAGGGGTGATTTGTGGTGCTGTAGGGAGACTGCCGATGGGGTTTAATCAGTGTCAGTAGCCGAGAAGGAGGGCGTATTTGCGGTGTGGCTTTTAAACTGATGTCGACAGGGCGGCGGAGGGCAATTTACTGCTTGTTGTTGTCGTCGTGGTGGTGCTGGTCGCCGTTGTTGTGGGGCGGGCGGCATGAAGCTGCTTGAGCGCCAATGGTCGACTACATATCTGCTGCCTCATTGGGAGTGCATCTTGTAACCTGTGCCGACCATCCACGGTTGCTGGATGGCAGGGGGGCGGAGCGGCCTGCAAGCCGAGCGCCTTTCTTCGGAAGCGGGCTTGATCGGCCAGCCGGCGGGTGGAAAACTTCGGTCGGCCAGTTCTGGCTGTCTGATGCGGCCGGGGCTGCAATGCGGATTTCTCCGCCGTCCCTTGTCGGACTGCTTTCGACCATACCTCGTTGGAAAGCGGCGGCGACGTCGAAGGCGGCGGTGGCAGCCCGCTCCTGATCCGACGAGGGACGGCGTCGCTAGGCCGCTTGGGCCGCCGGGCAAACGGCATCCGCTGCAGTCTTTCGGCAGTAACATGGCGACGCAACGTGGCAACGGGCCCGGGTAAAGATGATCGGCTGCCGCCGCACGGGCCGCACAGGAAGCAAGCGACGGCTTGCGGCTGGCTCGTTGCCCGGCGGAGGTGCAGCCGTTGGCTGGAGACCGCTTTCGGACGGCTGTTTCCGCTGTTCGGCCAGCTGCACTCGTCGGGTGCGCGGCGCGGGGAAGAGGAAAGCACGCTGCATCGAACGCTACCACATGCGTGCGGGCCGACCCGAAGCGGAGCGGGTTGGAAGTCCGCGAACCCCATGGAGTCAAACCTGTTGAAATCGCGGGCAACTATGCTGGCCTCTGCCGGGCAGAAAGCGGTCTTCGCGCCTCCGTGGTCGCGGGTGGTGCGCGGCCCGGGGTCGGAGGAGGATTTATCGTGGGAAGTATGAGGATGGTGCCGTGAAGCGGTGGCCGGTCTCGGCGGGGCGGAGTGATTTCTTGTGCTGTGCTAAGCCTGCCAATGGGGTTGTCCTCAGTGTCGCTATCCCGGGAAGGAGGGTGCATTTTCGGCGTTGCTTTTAAATTCATGTCGACAGGGCGGAGGTTTGAGGTACGAGTTGCTGTCGTCGCACTCGTCGCCGTTGTTGTTGGGCGGGCGTGAGAGGCGGCATGAAGCTGGACGAGTGCGGATGGGCCACTGCATGGCTGCTGCTTTATTGGTGGTGCGGCTTGTCATCTGTGTCGGGCAGTCGGTGCAGCTGAATGGCCCGGGGGCGCGTGCGGCAGTCCGGCCGACCGGCTGGCAGTGATGCCGAGCGCTTTTCTTCGGAAGCGACATTGATCGGCCAGCCGGTGGTTGGAAAACTTCGGTCGGCCAGTTCTGGCTGTCTGATGCGGCCGGGGCCGAAATGTGGATTTCTCTGCCGGCCCGTGTCGGACTGCTGTCGGTCATACCTCGTTGGAAAGCGGCTGCGACGCCACACGCGGCGGTGTCAGCCCGCTCCCAGTCGACGAGGGACGGCGTCGCCAGACCGCCTGGCCCGCCGGGCAACCGGCATCCGCTGCAGTCTTTCGGCAGTAACATGGCGACGCAACGGGGCAACTGGCCCGGGTAAAGAGCGTCCGCTACGGCCGTAGGGGTCGCACCGGAGGCCAGCGACGGCGTGCGGCTGGCTCTTTGGCAGGCGGATGTGCAGCCGTTGGCTGGTGACCGCTTTCGGACGGCTATGTCTGCCGGTCGGCCCGCTGTGCTCGTCGGGTGCGCGGCGCGGGGAAGAGGGGGGCAAGCCGCATCGAACGCTACCACATTCGTGCGGGCCGACCTGAAGCGGTGCGCGCTGGAAGTCCGCGAAATGCAGCCGGAGAAGAAAGTATGAATGTGGCTACTCATGAACTGAAAATTGTCGGTGGCAAATGGTTAACCAAATGTGTTGAAGGTGGCAAATCATTAACTGAACACTCTGGCAAATGGATAACCGCCGTGTTAAAATGGTATGTTTAATAAAAGCTGGAAATGATGAAGCCAACACAGCCAAACGAAGGCGCGGACGGTAGTGTGGCATAAGGGCATGTCTTTAAGCCGTCGGGCGAATGTTTCTGCCAGTTGGAATCTTTTCTGGAAGAAGGGAAAAAAATTGGAAAGGCCTAGCCGTCCGCCGTGGGGTGCGTTCCATCGGGCTCGGCCAGCCGCGTCGATGGGTGCCGGAACGGTGCGGCTGCTTTTCGGGAGTGCGGTGATACGGCCTGTCAAGTTTCGTCCCGGAAGTCTGGATGGAGTTAAATCCGAAGCCGTTTGCGGGAAATTAGTTCCAGGGCTCGTTCACCGAAGTCAAATTCGTCCCGCCAACTTGACACTTGTCATTTCTGTCCTTATGGGTTGGCGGGGTATCTGCACAGATCGAGAATTGGTGGGTTTTCCAAAAATACGTCTCGAGCCTCCAGGTCTGCAGAGACCGACCAGGGCTGCCGCCCAAACAACTATTCACCCTTTTTGGGCGGGAATTTATTCCCTTTTTGCCCATTTTCCGCTTTTTTGGTCGGGCTTCAAAAGCGGCAGCCCGAGGCCTGGCAGAGGCCGGAGCATCGCCCCTGGCGCCTCGCGCGACCCGATTAAGCCCCAAAAGGAGGTCGGGAAATCGGCAGAACTAATTTTATGGTTTTGTCACTTAGCCGGTGAGGCGGGGAGGTGAGCCCGGAGGGGCTCTCTCTTCTGGTCGGAAGCGCCCGGGCGGCCGGGCGCGACCCGCTCCGGGGCCAGCGGCTGGTGGGGAGTTTGACTGGGGCGGTACACCTGTCACACTGTAAAGCAGGTGTCCTAAGGCGAGCTCAGGGAGGACAGAAACCTCCCGTGGAACAGAAGGGCAAAAGCTCGTTTGATCTTGATTTTCAGTATGAATACAGACCGTGAAAGCGGGGCCTCACGATCCTTCTGACCTTTTGGGTTTTAAGCAGGTGTCAGAAAAGTTACCACAGGGATAACTGGCTTGTGGCGGTCAAGCGTTCATAGCGAAGTCGTTTTTTGATCCTTCGATGTCGGCTCTTCCTATCATTGTGAAGCAGAATTCACCAAGCGTTGGATTGTTCACCCACGAACAGGGAACGTGAGCTGGGTTCAGACCGTCGTGAGACAGGTTAGTTTTACCCGACTGATGATGTGTTGTTGCAACAGTAATCCTGCTCAGTACGAGTGGAACTGCAGGTTCAGACATTTGGTGCATGTGCTTGGCTGAGGAGCCAATGGTGCGAAGCTACCATCTGTGGGCTTATGACTGAACGCCTCTAAGTCAGAATCCCACCTAAAAGTAACGATACACTAGCGCTGCGGATCACCGGTTGGCCTGGTATAGCCGACTCCGGTCGGTGCGTAGTGCCGCTCGTTTCGGGGCTGGAGTGCGGACGGATGGGCTCCGCCCCTCACCTGTTTACGCACAGCATGTTCGTGGGGAACCTGGTGCTAAATTATGCGCAGTCGACCTGATTCTGGCTTAGCGTTTCGTACGTAGCAGAGCAGCTATCTAGTTGCAATCTATTGAAAGTCAGCCCTCGAGCCAAACCTTTGTCAGTAGCAAGTGAAAACCGCCCACCTACCCTCTCCTGGGATGCTCCTCTTGTGAGGACGCACTACGCTAGGGCTTTGGCAAGCGGGGGGAGTGAGGAAGGCAGGTGAACCGTGGAGCTCCTCGCCCGAGGTCTCTGCCACCTCCTCCTCCGGTTCACTCCGCGTCCTTCTTCGGATGGCATGCTCCGTGTGAAATACTCGACTGCTTCCTGTCCAGTTGCAGTATGAGGCCTTTCGCCCGATCGTGCTTTATTCGACTAAAGACGGAGTGCTACCTGGGTCCTCACCTTGGCCAGGCGTTCGACTCTTGGTACTCATCCCGTTACTGCGCCTCTCTTTATTTCTCCTCCCATCCCTCACCCCAAAAGTACATTGGTGAATGATTTATCCCCCCCACACTTTACTTTCTGGAATCGGTTAATGAGATGGCTCCTCCCAGGTGGGGGTCTTGCCTTATGCATTCGCCGGGGACAGGGGCGCGCGATTCCCGCAGCATTTGCCAGTCAGTTTATGAATCGCTGCACATGGTGAATGCAAGTTGCTGGTTAATGAGTTGCTGC